>NC_092240.1:25572532-25594942 GCF_036320965.1 Panulirus ornatus
CTCTCTCTCCTTTTAGTTGTCTTCTACGACACGCAGGGAATACGTGGGAAGTATTCTTTTTCCCCTATTCCCAGGGATAATATATATTATTTGTTATGTTTGTTTTGCTTTGTCGATGTCTCCTGCGTTAGCGAGGTAGCGCAAGGAAACAGATGAAAGAATGGCCCAACCCACCCACATACACATGTATTTAAATACACGTCCACACACGCAAATATACATACCTATACATCTCAACGTATACATATATATACACACACAGACATATACATATGTACACATGTACATAATTCATACTGTCTGCCTTTATTTATTCCTATCGCCACCTCGCCACACATGAAATAACAACCCCCTCCCCCCTCATGTGTGTGAGGTAGTGCTAGGAAAAGACAACAAAGGCCACATTCGTTCACACTCAGTCTCTAGCTGTCATGTAATAATGCACCGAAATCACAGCTCCCTTTCCACATCCAAGCCCCACAGAACTTTCCATGGTTTACCCCAGACGCTTCACATGCCCTGGTTCAATCCATTGACAGCATGTCGACCCTGGTATACCACATCGTTCCAGTTTACTCTATTCCTTGCATGCCTTTCACCCTCCTGCATGTTCAGGCCTCGATCACTCAAAATCTTTTTCACTCCATCTTTCCACCTCCAGTTTGGTCTCCCACTTCTCCTCGTTCCCTCCACCTCTGACACATATATCCTCTTGGTCAATCTTTCCTCACTCATTCCCTCCATGTGACCAAACCATTTCAAAACACCCTCTTCTGTTCTCTCAACCACACTCTTTTTATTACCACACATCTCTCTTACCCTATTATTACTTACTCGATCTAACCACCTCACACCACATATTATCCTCAAACATCTCATTTCCAGCACATCCACCCTCCTGTGCACAACTCTATCCATAGCCCACGCCTCGCAACCATATAACATTGTTGGAACCACTATTCCTTCAAACATACCCATTTTTGCTTTGTGGGATAAAGTTCTTGACTTCCACACATTCTTCAACGCTCCCAGAACTTTCGCCCCCTCCCCACCCTATGATTCACTTCCGCTTCCTTGGTTCCATCCGCTGCCAAATCCACTCCCAGATATCCAAAACACTTCACTTCCTCCAGTTTTTCTCCATTCAAACTTACCTCCCATTGACTTGACCCTCAGCCCTACTTTACTGAATAACCTTGCTCATATTCACATTTACTCTCAGTTTTCTTCTTTCACACACTTTACCAAACTCAGTCACCAGCTTCTGCGGTTTCTCACATGAATCAGCCACCAGCGCTGTATCAACTGACTCACTTCCCAAGCTCTCTCATCCACAACAGACTGCATACTTGCCCCTCTTTCCAAAACTCTTGCATTCACCTCCCTAACAACCCCATCCATAAACAAATTAAACAACCATGGAGACATCACACACCCCTGCCGCAAACCTACATTCACTGAAAACCAATCTCTTTCCTCTTTTCCTACACGTACACATGCCTTACATCCTCGATAAAAACTTTTCACTGCCTCTAGCAACTTACCTCCAACACCATATACTATTAAAACCTTTCGCAAAGCATCTCTATCAACCGTATCATATGCCTTCTCCAGATCCATGTATGCTACCTACAAATCCATCTGTTTTTCTAAGTATTTCTCACATACATTCTTCAAAGGAAACACCTGATCCACTCATTCTCTACCACTTCTGAAACCACACTGCTCTTCCCCAGTCTGATGCTTTGTACATGCCTTTATCCTCTCAGTCAATACCCTCCCATATAATTTCCCAGTAATGCTCAACAAATTTATGCCTCTGTAATTTGAACACTCACCTTTATCCCCTTTGCCTTTGTACAATGGCACTATGCATGAATTCCGCTAATCATCCGGCACTTCACTGTGATCCATACATTCATTGATTATCCTTACCAACCTGTCAACAGTACAGTCACCCCCTTTTTTAATGAATTCCACTGCAATACCATCCAAACCCATGGCCTTGCCAGTTTTCATCTTCTGCAAAGCTTTCACTACCTCATATCTGTTTACCAAACCATTCTTTCTATCAATTTGCACACCACCCCAACCAAAACACCTTGTATCTACCACTCTATCATCAGACACATTCAACAAACCTTCAAAATATTCACTCCATCTCCACACTTCATTACTACCTCCCCATATGCCCCCTTCACCGATATTCTCATTTGTTCTCTTGTCTTCTGCACTTTATTTATCTCCTTCCAAGACACCTTTTTATTCTCCCTAAAATTTAATGATACTCTCTCACCCCAACTCACATTTGCTCTCTTTTTCACCTCTTGCACTTTTTCTTGACCTTCTGCCACTTTCTTTTATACATCTCCCAGTCATTTGCATTACTTCCCTATTTATTTTTGTTATACTTAATCGCTGTTTCCCGCATCAGGGAGGTAGCTCCAGGAAACAAACGATGAATGGCCCATCCACTCCTATACATGTATATATACATAAATGTGCATACACGCACATATACATACATATTCATACTTGCTTGCCTTTGTCCATTCCTGTCACAACCTCGCCACACAAGAAATAGCATCGCTACCCCCCCACTTCAGTGAGGTAGCTCCAGGAAAACAGACAAAAAAAGGCCACATTTGTTCACATTCAATTTTTAGTTGTCATGTGTAATGCACCAAAACCACAGCTCCCTATCCACATCCAGGGCCCACAGACCTTTCCATGGTTTACCCCAGACACTTCACATGCCCTGATTCAGTCCATTGACAGCACGTCGACCCCAGTATACCACATTGTTCCAATTCACTGTATTCCTTGCATGCCTCTCACCCTCCTGTAGGTTCAGGTCCCAATTGCTCAAAATTTTTTTCACTCCATCCTTCCATGTCCAAATTGGTCTCCCCTTTCTCCTTTTTCCCTCCACCTCTGACACATATATCTCTTTGTCAATCTCTCCCCACTAATTCTCTCAATTTGTCCAAACCATATCATTGCACTCTCTTCTGCTCTCTCAACTACACTCTTTTTATTTCCACACATCTCTCTTACACTTTCATTACTTGCTCGATCAAACCACCTCACACCACATATTGTCCTCAAACATTTTAATGCCAACACATCCACCCTCCTCTGTACAACCCTCGCAGTCATATAACATTGTTGGAACTGCTATTCCTTCGAGCATACCCACTTTTGGATGAGGTGGTTAGGAAAGTAAATGCAAGAGTTTTGGAGACGGGCGAGTATGCAGTCTCTATTGGGGATGAGAGGGTGTGGGAAGTGAGTCAGTTGTTGTTCACTAATGATACAGCTCTGGTGGCTGATTTGAGTGAGAAACTGCAGAAGTTGGTGACTGAGTACAGAAAAATGTGTGAAAGGAGAAAGTTGATGGTAAATAAGAGCAAGGTTATTAAGTTTACTAGGGTTGAGGGACAAGTTAATTGGGATATAAGTTTGAATGGAGAAAAATTGGAGGAAATGAAGTGTTTTAGATATCTGGGAGTGGACATAGCAGTGAATGGAACTATGGAAGTGGAAGTGAGTCATTGGGTTGTTAAGTTATTCTCCTCTGACCCAGGTAGCTGTTTTTTTGTTTTTGCCTAACCAGCACATGGACTCCTAACATTTTATCCACAGACATATGATCTATCCTTGTCACACTTGACGTCACTATACTCACGCAACTAGTTTTTCATAACTCTAGATTTTCCTGGAGTGAACACTTTTTCCCTTGCCCTCTCTTTTGGCAAAATGGTGGGAGCAATAGATAGAAGTATTAGGTAGGAACATTAGGCAGGAGCATTAGTTAGAAACAGGTAGTCGTAGTAGTAGTAGTAGTAGTAGTAGTAGTAGGCAGGAATATCAGGCAGAAGCATTTGGTAGAGCTAATAGGTTGGAACGTTAAGCTGGAACATTAGGTAGACACATTTGGTAGAAGTAGTCAGTAAAAGAAGCAGCTTTGGAGTTCACTAGTTATGGAGACTCTTTTGCCATGGCCACCCCCTTGAGGGAATTCCTGGAAGGAATATGGTGTCAGAAATATAGGTAGATAGATAGATAGAGGGGGATTTGCATGTGTCAATTATGGATGTAGAGAAAGCATATGATAATATTGACAGGAGTGCCTTGTGGAAGATATTAGAAATATATGGTATGGGAGGAAAACAATGTGCAATGTGGAGTGATCGGGAGAGTAATTAGGGCCAGTGGCTGTTCAATCTGTTCATGGATAGAGGGTGGTGAAGGATGTGACTACAAGTTTTAGAGAGAGGGTTAGGTCTATGATATGCTAGGGGTAGGGGAAACTGGGAGACAAGTCAGTTGCTCGATGCAGATGACATTGCTGTGGTGGCAGATATGAGAGGAAAACTCCCAAAACTGCTGTCTGAATTTAGTAAAGTATGTGAAAGAAAGAACCTGAGAGTTAATGTAAATAAAATTAAGTAATGAGTTTTAGCAAGGGAGCAAGAAAGGATGGACCAAGTCTTAGCTTGAATGGGAAAGAACATGGAGGAAATGGATTGCCTAAGCTACCTGGCAGAGGACTTGGTAGCAGATGGAATGAAGGAATATGAAGTGAGTCATAGGGTTGGCGAGGGGGTTAGAGGTCTTGGTGCATTAATGAGTGTGGAAATGAGAGGTCATTGTCTGTTAGATGGAGAGATGGGTATGTTTAAAGGTATAAATGTCCTTACAGTGTTGTATGGATGTGATTCTTGGGCCCTGAATATTTTGAATTTGAGAGGTTGGATGTGTTGTAAATGAAATGCTTGAAGACAACATGTACTCTAAGGAAGGTTTATTGTCTAAGAAATGACAGTGTCAGAAGGAGATGTGATAGTAAGCTGAGCATCACTGAGAGAGCTGATCAAGTGAAGAAAGACAAAATAAGGTGATGTATGTAGCAGAAGAGGAGGGAGTGAGAGGGAAGAGAAGACCAAGAAGGAGATGGAAAGACAGAGTGAAAAAGGCTTTGAGGTGCTAGGACCTGGGCTTTCAAGTGGGGTGAGAGGTATTTGTGAGACAGAGCGCATTGGAATGATAGTCTATATAGGAGGATAATGAGCTGTCAGTTAGCTGAACCAAGGCATGTCAAACAGTTAGAAGGAACCATGGAGGTGGTCTGTGGGGCTTGGCTGTGGATGGAACCTCTGGTTTCAGTGCACCATGCATTACAGCTGTAGACTGCATGTAGCATATGAGACCATTATTTCAGTTGTTTCCTGGTGTTGCCTGACTAAAGTTGCAGATGGTGAATGAGTATAAAACAAGATTACATATTCAGCTTTATGAATATATTTAGATTCTGTTTTCTTCCCACAGAATGGTGCCTCTGTTGTGGGTTGTGGGGACAGTGCAGAAATACATCTCAGTGGTTCTGGTGTAGCTCCATCTCACTGCACTCTTGCTCATGCTCGTGGTGCTGTCACTCTCAGGTGAGTATTATGGATAATCACGTTAATTTTGTTTCCAGAATCAATTTCTCAGCTGTCGTAATGTAGTTTCCTCTCTATATACAGAGAGCCATTTTCTACATTTGAGACAGGATAAGTTGTGTAACGTATTAGTATTTAGATATTGTGGTTACTCTCCTTATCCTTGTTGATATGTTTCTGCTCCTTGACAAGTATATTATCTTTTCAGTTGGTTAGTCCCTGTTTCAGGCATCGTCACTCAAATGTGTCTCTTTTCTCTCTGTATTCAATTATTGTGTATGACATCACAGACAGAAAAATTCAGCCATATTTTATTTCCTTCTAACCTTTCATGCCCAGATTTCTTTTTTACCTATACATTCTTTATTTTTTCGTTTCAATGTGTATTTTCTTGAATCAATAGATTACCCTTTTCCCACTTTGCTGGATTTAACATAGTCTGCACTTGTATCATCTACACATTCATGAGCTGCATCAGTCTTTCCAGCAATCCATGGTACACTTAATTATATAATATCCTTATTTGCCATAGTTTGAAGGAAAAGGGCAAATGTGCCTTTATTTAAGAAAGGTGATGGGGATATTGCTTTGAACTACAGGCCACTATCAGAAATAGATGTGGTTGTAAAACAATGGAAAAGATAATTGGAAAGCAAGTGAATGATCTCTTCCGAAGGAGAATCTTTCTAACTGGAAAGCAACGAGGTTTCAGGGAAAGGCATTCATATATAAACAGTATTCCAGACTTTTAGGATAGGATGAGTTCCAACTTAGATTGAAAAGAGGGTTTTGTAGACTGTGTATTCATGGACTGTCAGAAAGCCTTTGTCACTGTACCGCATCAGGTTAATAAAGAAGCTAGAACTTCAGTCAGGAATATAAGTAAGGCTCAACTGGATAGAAGATTACCTTAGTGGGAGGAAGCAGGAACACTGAAATGTTCATCCTTGAAGTGGGATAGGGTTAAAAGTGGGGTGCCATAGGGTTCATTCGTAACATACACATACACAGATATATATATATATATATATATATATATATATATATATATATATATATATATATATATATATATATTTATCCCTGGGGATAGGGGAGAAAGAATACTTCCCACGTATTCCCTGCGTGTCGTAGAAGGCGACTAAAAGGGAAGGGAGCGGGGGGCTGGAAATCCTCCCCTCTCGTTTTTTTTTTTTTTTTTTTTAATTTTCCAAAAGAAGGAACAGAGAAGGGGGCCAGGTGAGGATATTCCCTCAAAGGCCCAGTCCTCTGTTCTTAACGCTACCTCGCTATCGCGGGAAATGGCGAATAGTATGAAAAAAAAAAAAAAATATATATATATATATATATATATATATATATATATATATATATTAGGATATTCCCTAAAAGGCCCAGTCCTCTGTTCTAAACGCTACCTCGCTAATGCGGGAAATGGCGAATAGTATATATATATATATATATATATATATATATATATATATATATATATATATGGAACCATGGAAGCGGAAGTGGATCATAGGGTGGGGGAGGGGGCGAAAATTTTGGGAGCCTTGAAAAATGTGTGGAAGTCGAGAACATTATCCCGGAAAGCAAAAATGGGTATGTTTGAAGGAATAGTAGTTCCAACAATGTTGTATGGTTGCGAGGCGTGGGCTATGGATAGAGTTGTGCGCAGGAGGATGGATGTGCTGGAAATGAGATGTTTGAGGACAATGTGTGGTGTGAGGTGGTTTGATCGAGTAAGTAACGTAAGGGTAAGAGAGATGTGTGGAAATAAAAAGAGCGTGGTTGAGAGAGCAGAAGAGGGTGTTTTGAAATGGTTTGGGCACATGGAGAGAATGAGTGAGGAGAGATTGACCAAGAGGATATATGTGTCGGAGGTGGAGGGAACGAGGAGAAGAGGGAGACCAAATTGGAGGTGGAAAGATGGAGTGAAAAAGATTTTGTGTGATCGGGGCCTGAACATGCAGGAGGGTGAAAGGAGGGCAAGAAATAGAGTGAATTGGAGTCATGTGGTATACAGGGGTTGACGTGCTGTCAGTGGATTGAAGCAAGGCATGTGAAGCGTCTGGGGTAAACCATGGAAAGCTGTGTAGGTATGTATATTTGCGTGTGTGGACATGTGTATGTACATGTGTATGGGGGGGGGGTTGGGCCATTTCTTTCGTCTGTTTCCTTGCGCTACCTCGCAAACGCGGGAGACAGCGACAAAGTATAAAAAAAAAAAAAAAAAAAAAAAAAAAATATATATATATATATATATATATATTACAGAGGTATAAGTTTGTTGAGTATTCCTGGCAAATTATATGGGAGGGTATTGATTGAGAGGGTGAAGGCATGTACAGAGCATCAGATTGGGGAAGAGCAGTGTGGTTTCAGAAGTGGTAGAGGATGTGTGGATCAGGTGTTTGCTTTGAAGAATGTATGTGAGAAATACTTAGAAAAGCAAATGGATTTGTATGTAGCATTTATGGATCTGGAGAAGGCATATGATAGAGTTGATAGAGATGCTCTGTGGAAGGTATTAAGAATATATGGTGTGGGAGGCAAGTTGTTAGAAGCAGTGAAAAGTTTTTATCGAGGATGTAAGGCATGTGTACGTGTAGGAAGAGAGGAAAGTGATTGGTTCTCAGTGAATGTAGGTTTGCGGCAGGGGTGTGTGATGTCTCCATGGTTGTTTAATTTGTTTATGGATGGGGTTGTTAGGGAGGTGAATGCAAGAGTTTTGGAAAGAGGGGCAAGTATGAAGTCTCTTGGGGATGAGAGAGCTTGGGAAGTGAGTCAGTTGTTGTTCGCTGATGATACAGCGCTGGTGGCTGATTCATGTGAGAAACTGCAGAAGCTGGTGACTGAGTTTGGTAAAGTGTGTGAAAGAAGAAAGTTAAGAGTAAATGTAAATAAGAGCAAGGTTATTAGGTACAGTAGGGTTGAGGGTCAATTCAATTGGGAGGTGAGTTTGAATGGAGAAAAACTGGAGGAAGTGAAGTGTTTTAGATATCTGGGAGTGGATCTGGCAGCGGATGGAACCATGGAAGCGGAAGTGGATCATAGGGTGGGGGAGGGGGCGAAAATTCTGGGAGCCTCGAAGAATGTGTGGAAGTCGAGAACATTATCTCGGAAAGCAAAAATGGGTATGTTTGAAGAAATAGTGGTTCCAACAATGTTGTATGGTTGCGAGGCGTGGACTATGGATACAGTTGTGCGCAGGAGGATGGATGTGCTGGAAATGAGATGTTTGAGGACAATGTGTGGTGTGAGGTGGTTTGATCGAGTAAGTAACGTAAGGGTAAGAGAGATGTGTGGAAATAAAAAGAGCGTGGTTGAGAGAGCAGAAGAGGGTGTTTTGAAATGGTTTGGTCACATGGAGAGAATGAGTGAGGAAAGATTGACCAAGAGGATATATGTGTCGGAGGTGGAGGGAACGAGGAGAAGAGGGAGACCAAATTGGAGGTGGAAAGATGGAGTGAAAAAGATTTTGTGTGATCAGGGCCTGAACATGCAGGAGGGTGAAAGGAGGGCAAAGAATAGAGTGAATTGGAGCGATGTGGTATACCGGGGTTGACGTGCTGTCAGTGGATTGAATCAAGGCATGTGTATGGGGGTGGGTTGGGCCATTTCTTTCGTCTGTTTCCTTGCGCTACCTCACAAACGCGGGAGACAGCGACAAAGCAAAAAAAAAAAAAAAATATATATATATATATATATATATATATATATATATATATATATATATATATATATATATATATATATATATATATATATATATTCTTTCTTTCTTTCATACTATTTGCCATTTCCCACATTAGCAAGGTTGCGTTAAGAACAAAGGACTGGACCTTTGAGGGAATATCCTCAAATGGCCCCCTTCTCTGTCCCTTCTTTTGGAAAATTAAAAAAAACGAGAGGGGAGGATTTCCAGCCCCCCGCTCCCTTCCCTTTTAGTCGCCTTCTACGACACGCAGGGAATACGTGGGAAGTATTCTTTCTCCCCTATCCCCAGGGGAGATATATATATATATATATATATATATATATATATATATATATATATATATATATATATATATATATATAAATCCTCCCCTCTCACTTTTTTTTTTAATTTTCCAAAAGAGGGAACAGAGAAGGGGCCCAGGTGAGGATATTCTCTCAAGGGCCCAGTCCTCTGTTCTCAACGCTACCTCGCTAATGCGGGAAATGGCGAATAGTATAAAAGAAAGAAAGATATATATATATATATTTTTTTTTTTCATACTATTTGCCATTTCCCGCGTTAGCGAGGTAGCGTTAAGAACAGAGAACTGGGCCTTAGAGGGAATATCCTCACCTGACCCCCTTCTCTGTTCCTTCTTTTGGAAAATTAAAAAAAAACAAGAAAGGGGAGGATTTCCAGCCACCTGCTCCCTCCCCTTTTAGTCGCCTTCTACGACACGCAGGGAATACGTGGGAAGTATTCTTTCTCCCCTATCCCCAGGGATATATATATATATATATATATATATATATATATATATATAGATATAGATATATATATATATATCTATTTTTTTTTTTTTTTTTGCTTTGTCGCTGTCTCCCGCGTTTGCGAGGTAGCGCAAGGAAACAGACGAAAGAAATGGCCGAACCCACCCCCATACACATGTATATACATACGTCCACACACGCAAATATACATACCTACACAGCTTTCCATGGTTCACCCCAGACGCTTCACATGCCCTGATTCAATCCACTGACAGCACGTCAACCCCGGTATACCACATCGATCCAGTTCACTCTATTCCTTGCCCTCCTTTCACCCTCCTGCATGTTCAGGCCCCGATCACACAAAATCTTTTTCACTCTATCTTTCCACCTCCAATTTGGTCTCCCACTTCTCCTCGTTCCCTCCACCCCCGACACATATATCCTCTTGGTCAATCTTTCCTCACTCATTCTCTCCATGTGCCCAAACCATTTCAAAACACCCTCTTCTGCTCTCTCAACCACGCTCTTTTTATTTCCACACATCTCTCTTACCCTTACATTACTTACTCGATCAAACCACCTCACACCACACATTGTCCTCAAACATCTCATTTCCAGCACATCCATCCTCCTGCGCACAACTCTATCCATAGCCCATGCCTCGCAAACATACAACATTGTTGGAACCACTATTCCTTCAAACATACCCATTTTTGCTTTCCGAGATAATGTTCTCGACTTCCACACATTCTTCAAGGCTCCCAGGATTTTCGCCCCCTCCCCCACCCTATGATCTACTTCCGCTTCCATGGTTCCATCCGCTGCCAGATCCACTCCCAGATATCTAAAACACTTTACTTCCTCCAGTTTTTCTCCATTCAAACTTACCTCCCAATTGACTTGACCCTCAACCCTACTGTACCTAATTACCTTGCTCTTATTCACATTTACTCTTAACTTTCGTCTTTCACACACTTTACCAAACTCAGTCACCAGCTTCTGCAGTTTCTTACATGAATCAGCCACCAGCGCTGTATCATCAGCGAACAACAACTGACTCACTTCCCAAGCTCTCTCATCCACAACAGACTGCATACTTGCCCCTCTTTCCAAAACTCTTGCATTCACCTCCCTAACAACCCCATCCATAAACAAATTAAACAACCATGGAGACATCACACACCCCTGCCGCAAACCTACATTCACTGAGAACCAATCACTTTCCACTCTTCCTACACGTACACATGCCTTACATCCTCGATAAAAACTTTTCACTGCTTCTAACAACTTGCCTCCCACACCATATATTCTTCATATTTTCCACAGAGCATCTCTATCATCTCTATCATATGCCTTCTCCAGATCCATAAATGCTACATACAAATCCATTTGCTTTTCTAAGTATTTCTCACATACATTCTTCAAAGCAAACACCTGATCCACACATCCTCTACCACTTCTGAAACCACACTGCTCTTCCCCAATCTGATGCTCTGTACATGCCTTCACCCTCTCAATCAATACCCTCCCATATAATTTACCAGGAATACTCAACAAACTTATACCTCTGTAATTTGAGCACTCACTCTTATCCCCTTTGCCTTTGTACAATGGCACTATGCACGCATTCCGCCAATCTCAATGTACACATATATATACACACACAGACATATACTTATACACACATGTACATAAGTCATACTGTCTGCCTTTATTTATTCCCATCGCCACCTCGCCACACATGGAATAACAACCCCCTCCCCCCTCATGTGTGCGAGGTAGCGCTAGGAAAAGACAACAAAGGCCCCATTCGTTCACACTCGGTCTCTAGCTTTCATGTAATAATGCACCGAAATCACAGCTCCCTTTCCACATCCAGGCCCCACAGAACTTTCCATGGTTTACCCCAGACGCTTCACATATATATATATATATATATATATATATATATATATATATATATATATATATATATATATATATATATATATTTTTTCCATACTATTCTCCATATCTCGCGTTTGCGAGGTAGCGTTAAGAACAGAGGACTGAGCCTTTGTGGGAATATCCTCACTTGGCCCCCTTCTCTGTTCCTTGTTTTGGAAAATTAAAAACGAGAGGGGAGGATTTCCAGCCCCCCCGCTCCCTTCTCTTTTAGTCGCCTTCTAGGCACACAGGGAATACGCGGGAAGTATTCTTTCTCCCCATCCCAGGGATATATATATATATATATATATATATATATATATATATATATATATATATATATATATATATATATATATATATATATATTTTTTCTTTTTCATACTATTCGCCATTTCCCGCATTAGCGAGGTAGCGATGAGAACAGAGGACTGGGCCTTTGAGGGAATATCCTCACCTGGCCCCCTTCTCTGTTCCCTCTTTTGGAAAATTAACAAAAAAGCGAGAGGGGAAGATTTCCATCCACCCGCTCCCTCCCCTTTTAGTCGCCTTCTACGACATGCAGGGAATATGTGGGAAGTATTCTTTCTCCCCTATCCCCAGGGATAACATATATATATATATATATATATATATATATATATATATATATATATATATATATATCTTTTTCTTTCTTTCATACTATTCGCCATTTCCCGCGTTAGCAAGGTAGCGTTAAGAACAGAGGACTGGGTGTCTGAGGGAATATCCTCACCTGGCCCCGTTCTCTGTTCCTTCTTTTGGAAAATCAAAAAAAAACGAGAGGGGAGGATTTCCACCCCCCCGCTCCCTCCCCTTTTAGTCGCCTTCTACGACACGCAGGGAATACGTGGGAAGTATTCTTTCTCCCCTGTCCCCAGGGATATATATATATATATATATATATATATATATATATATATATATATATATATATATATATATATATATATATCTTTTCTTTCTTTCATACTATTCGCCATTTCCCGCATTAGCGAGGTAGCGTTGAGAACAGAGGACTGGGCCCTTGAGGGAATATCCTCACCTGGGCCCCTTCTCTGTTCCCTCTTTTGGAAAATTAAAAAAAAAAGTGAGGGGGAGGAATTCCAGCCCCCCGCTCCCTCCCCTTTTAGTCGCCTTCTACGACATGCAGGGAATACGTGGGAAGTATTCTTTCTCCCCTATCCCCAGGGATATATATATATATATATATATATATATATATATATATATATATATATATATATATATATTTTTTTTTTTTTTTTTTTTTTTATACTTTGTCGCTGTCTCCCGCATTTGCGAGGTAGCGCAAGGAAACAGACGAAAGAAATGGCCCAACCCCCCCCATACACATGTACATACACACGTCCACACACGCAAATATACATACCTACACAGCTTTCCATGGTTTACCCCGGACGCTTCACATGCCTTGATTCAATCCACTGACAGCACGTCAACCCCTGTATACCACATCGCTCCAATTCACTCTATTCCTTGCCCTCCTTTCACCCTCCTGCATGTTCAGGCCCCGATCACACAAAATCCTTTTCACTCCATCTTTCCACCTCCAATTTGGTCTCCCTCTTCTCCTCGTTCCCTCCACCTCCGACACATATATCCTCTTGGTCAATCTTTCCTCACTCATTCTCTCCATGTGCCCAAACCATTTCAAAACACCCTCTTCTGCTCTCTCAACCACGCTCTTTTTATTTCCACACATCTCTCTTACCCTTACGTTACTTACTCGATCAAACCACCTCACACCACACATTGTCCTCAAACATCTCATTTCCAGCACATCCATCCTCCTGCGCACAACTCTATCCATAGCCCACGCCTCGCAACCATACAACATTGTTGGAACTACTATTCCTTCAAACATACCCATTTTTGCTTTCCGGGATAATGTTCTCGATTTCCACATATTTTTCAAGGCTCCCAAAATTTTCGCCCCCTCCCCCACCCTATGATCCACTTCCGCTTCCATGGTTCCATCCGCTGACAGATCCACTCCCAGATATCTAAAACACTTCACTTCCTCCAGTTTTTCTCCATTCAAACTCACCTCCCAATTGACTTGACCCTCAACCCTACTGTACCTAATAACCTTGCTCTTATTCACATTTACTCTTAACTTTCTTCTTCCACACACTTTACCAAACTCCGTCACCAGCTTCTGCAGTTTCTCACATGAATCCGCCACCAGCGCTGTATCATCAGCGAACAACAACTGACTCACTTCCCAAGCTCTCTCATCCCCAACAGACTTCATACTTGCCCCTCTTTCCAAGACTCTTGCATTTACCTCCCTAACAACCCCATCCATAAACAAATTAAACAACCATGGAGACATCACACACCCCTGCCGCAAACCTACATTCACTGAGAACCAATCACTTTCCTCTCTTCCTACACGTACACATGCCTTACATCCTCGATAAAAACTTTTCACTGCTTCTAACAACTTGCCTCCCACACCATATATTCTTAATACCTTCCACAGAGCATCTCTATCAACTCTATCATATGCCTTCTCCAGATCCATAAATGCTACATACAAATCCATTTGCTTTTCTAAGTATTTCTCGCATACATTCTTCAAAGCAAACACCTGATCCACACATCCTCTACCACTTCTGAAACCACACTGCTCTTCCCCAATCTGATGCTCTGTACATGCCTTCACCCTCTCAATCAATACTCTCCCATATAATTTACCAGGAATACTCAACAAACTTATACCTCTGTAATTTGAGCACTCGCTCTTATCCCCTTTGCCTTTGTACAATGGCACTATGCACGCATTCCGCCAATCCTCAGGCACCTCACCATGAGTCATATATACATATATATATATATTCCCACTGCCACCCCGCCACACCTGAAATGACGAGCCCCTCCCCCCGCATGCGTGCGAGGTAGCATTAGGAAAAGACAACAAAGGCCACACTCGTTCACACTCACTTTCTAGCTGTCATGTATAATGCACGAAAACCACAGATCCCTTTCCACATCCCGACCCCACAAAACTTTCCATGCTTTACCCCAGACGCTTTACATGCCCTGGTTCAATCCGTTAACAGCACGACGACCCCGGTATACCACATTATTCCAATTCACTCTATTCCTTGCATGCCTTTCACCCTCCTGCATGTTCAGGCCGCAATTGCTCAATCTCTTTCACTCCATCTTTCCACCTCCAATTTGGTCTCCCACTTCTCCTCATTCCCTCCACCTCTGACACATATATCCTCTTTGTTAATCTTTCCTCACTCATTCTCTCTATGTGACCAAACCATTTCAAAACACCATCTTCTGCTCTCTCAACCACACTCTTTTTATTACTACACATCTCTTTTACCTTGTCATTACTTACTCAAACCACCTCACAGCACATATTGTCCTCAAACATCTCATTTCCAACATTGCCAACACATCCCCCCTCCTCCACACAACTCAATCCATAGCCCATGCCTCACAACCATAAACATTGTAGGAACCACTATTCCTTCAATCATACCCATTTTTGCTTTCTGAGATAATGTTCTCACCTTCTACACATTTTTCAACGCTCCCAGAACTTTCACCCCAGCTTCTTCAGTTTCTCACCAAAATCAGCCACCAAGCCACATCAGCGAACAACTGACTCACATCCCAAGCTCTCTCATCCACAACATACTGCATACTTGACCCTCTTTCCAAAACTCTTGCATTCACCTCCCTAACAACCCCATCCATAAACAAATTAAACAACCATGGAGACATCACACATCCTGCCGCAAACCTACATTCACTCAGAACCAATCACTTTCCTCTCTTCCTTCTCGTACACATGCCTTACATCCTCAATAAAAACTTTTCATTGCTTCTAACAACTTGCCTCCCACACCATATATTCTTAATACCTTCCACAGAGCATCTCTATCAGCTCTATCATATGCCTTCTCCAGATCCATAAATGCTACATACAAATCCATTTTCTTTTCTAAGTATTTCTCACATACATTCTTCAAAGCAAACACCTGATCCACACATCCTCTACCACTTCTGAAACCACACTGCTCTTCCCCAATCTGATGCTTTGTACATGCCTTCACCCTCTCAATCAATACCCTCCCATACAACTTCCCAGGAATACTCAACAAACTTATACCACTGTAATTTGAGCACTCACCTTTATCCCCTTTGCCTTTGTACAATGGCACTATGCATGCATTCCTCCAATCCTCAGGCACCTCACCATGAATCTTACATACATTAAACATCCTTACCAACCAGTCAACAACACAGTCATCCCGTTTTTTCATAAATTCCCATGCAATGCCATCCAAACCCGCTGCCTTGCCAGCTTTCATCTTCCGCAAAGCTTTTACTACCTCTTCTCTGTTTACCAAATCATTCTCCCTGACCCTCTCACTTCGCACACCACCTTGACCAAAACACCCTATATCTGCCACTCTATTATCTAACACATTCAACAAACCTTCAAAATACTCACTCCATCTTCTTCTCACATTACCACTACTTGTTATCACCTCCCCATATATATATATATATATATATATATATATATATATATATATATATATATATATATGGAGGTTTGTTGAATGTGTTTGATGATAGAGTGGCAGATATAGGGTGTTTTGGTCGAGGTGGTGTGCAAAGTGAGAGGGTTAGGGAAAATGATTTGGTAAACAGAGAAGAGGTAGTAAAAGCTTTGCGGAAGATGAAAGCCGGCAATGCAGCAGGTTTGGATGGTATTGCAGTGGAATTTATTAAAAAAGGGGGTGACTGTATTATTGACTGGTTGGTAAGGTTATTTAATGTATGCATGACTCATGGTGAGGTGCCTGAGGATTGACGGAATGCGTGCATAGTGCCATTGTACAAAGGCAAAGGGTATAAGAGTGAGTGCTCAAATTACAGAGGTATAAGTTTGTTGAGTATTCCTGGTATATTATATGGGAGGGTATTGATTGAGAGGGTGAAGGCATGTACAGAGCATCAGATTGGGGAAGAGCAGTGTGGTTTCAGAAGTGGTAGAGGATGTGTGGATCAGGTGTTTGCTTTGAAGAATGTATGTGAGAAATACTTAGAAAAGCAAATGGATTTGTATGTAGCATTTATGGATCTGGAGAAGGCATATGATAGAGTTGATAGAGATGCTCTGTGGAAGGTATTAAGAATATATGGTGTGGGAGGAAAGTTGTTAGAAGCAGTGAAAAGTTTTTATCGAGGATGTAAGGCATGTGTACGTGTAGGAAGAGAGGAAAGTGATTGGTTCTCAGTGAATGTAGGTTTGCGGCAGGGGTGTGTGATGTCTCCATGGTTGTTTAATTTGTTTATGGATGGGGTTGTTAGGGAGGTAAATGCAAGAGTTTTGGAAAGAGGGGCGAGTCTGAAGTCTGTTGGGGATGAGAGAGCTTGGGAAGTGAGTCAGTTGTTGTTCGCTGATGATACAGCGCTGGTGGCTGATTCATGTGAAAAACTGCAGAAGCTGGTGACTGAGTTTGGTAAAGTGTGTGGAAGAAGAAAGTTAAGAGTAAATGTGAATAAGAGCAAGGTTATTAGGTACAGTAGGGTTGAGGGTCAAGTCAATTGGGAGGTGAGTTTGAATGGAGAAAAACTGGAGGAAGTGAAGTGTTTTAGATATCTGGGAGTGGATCTGGCAGCGGATGGAACCATGGAAGCGGAAGTGGATCATAGGGTGGGGGAGGGGGCGAAAATCCTGGGGGCCTTGAAGAATGTGTGGAAGTCGAGAACATTATCTCGGAAAGCAAAAATGGGTATGTTTGAAGGAATAGTGGTTCCAACAATGTTGTATGGTTGCGAGGCGTGGGCTATGGATAGAGTTGTGCGCAGGAGGATGGATGTGCTGGAAATGAGATGTTTGAGGACAATGTGTGGTGTGAGGTGGTTTGATCGAGTGAGTAACGTAAGGGTAAGAGAGATGTGTGGAAACAAAAAGAGCGTGGTTGAGAGAGCAGAAGAGGGTGTTTTGAAGTGGTTTGGGCACATGGAGAGGATGAGTGAGGAAAGATTGACCAAGAGGATATATGTGTCGGAGGTGGAGGGAACAAGGAGAAGAGGGAGACCAAATTGGAGGTGGAAAGATGGAGTGAAAAAGATTTTGTGTGATCGGGGCCTGAACATGCAGGAGGGTGAAAGGAGGGCAAGGAATAGAGTGAATTGGAGTGATGTGGTATACCGGGGTTGACGTGCTGTCAGTGGATTGAAGCAGGGCATGTGAAGCGTCTGGGGTAAACCATGGAGAGCTGTGTAGGTATGTATATTTGCGTGTGTGGACGTATGTATATACATGTGTATGGGGGGGGGGTTGGGCCATTTCTTTCGTCTGTTTCCTTGCGCTACCTCGCAAACGCGGGAGACAGCGACAAAGTATAAAAAAAAATATATATATATATATATATATATATATATATATATATATATATATATATATATATATATATATATATATATATATTATCCCTGAGGTAGGGGAGAATGAATTCTACCTCCATATCTGTGCTTCGTAGAAGGCGTCTAAAAGAGGAGGGAGCAGAGGGCTAGTAGTCCTCCCCCTCAGTTTTCACTTTTCCAAAAGAAGAAACAGAGAAGGGGATCAAGTGAGGATTTTCCCCCTAAGGCTCAGATCCCTGTTCTTGACACTACCTTGTTAGTATGGGAAATGGCGCTACCTCACGATGCTGTTTCCTGTGGGTCGGGGTGGTTCCAAGAATGGATAAGGGCAAGCAAGTGTGAATATACACAATTGTATATATGTATATGTCTGTGTATGTATATGTTGATATGTATATGTATGTATATGTACGTGTGTAGGTGTTTATGTATATAAATGTGTACATGAGTGTATGGGCTGTTCTTCGTCTGTTTCCTGGTGCTACTTTGCTGACGCGGGAAATGGCAATCAAGTATGGTAAAATATGACAATATATGATTGTAAAACTCAAGTTTACATGTTGTGATGGGTCAGAATTGAGCAGTAGAGATGGATAACTTACATAGCATGGTTTGAGTTAGATGGATGGATTAAGAAAACAAATGTAGAAAGGTGGATTGAAGTAAGTCTTCTCTGTTGAGATTTTGTAAAATCGCATTGGGCCAGAGAAGTTTGAGATGAAGATGCCTTTGAGTGAAATGCATTGGAAGCATTCCGTGTATGAAAGTGATGTAAGGAAACCATGGTCTCGTGTAGAAAGTAGTGAAGTAGAAAGCAGTTACATAATCATGGAAGTTCACATTTCATTTGAACACATTGGACATGGTTCGAAAATGATACATTAAGGATCTGAGAGGCTGTGTGCACCTGAACCACACATGATAAGGAAAGAAGGTATTGACAGTAGACAGATTGATAAATGTTGTACAGAAATATGATTTAAGATGTGGCATACATTGATATAGCAAGGTCATCTTTTGTTCCAATTTGACTGTATAAACTAAATCATGTTGTAAGGGAGGAGTTGTGAAATTGAAACACAGTGTGTCTTAGTCTGCAGATGAGATAGCTATTGTTAGTGACGATAGAGTTTTAGAAAAGCTTCAAAAATCATTGTCGCATTCTTATTTCACCATTGCCTCTTGACTTGCTCAGTGATAGGTGTATGTAGTACAGCAGTCGTGTTTGTGCTCTGATTTGAGAACTAAGGTATTATATCTTGCTGAGTATAAGCATATCCATTAGTTTCAGAATTCATCACTAGGATCTGAAGTACAGATTCAGATTAACACACCATAGATATTCTCTGTGGAAGGTATTAAGAATATATGGTGTGGGAGGCAAGTTGTTAGAAGCAGTGAAAAGTTTTTATCGAGGATGTAAGGCATGTGTACGTGTAGGAAGAGAGGAAAGTGATTGGTTCTCAGTGAATGTAGGTTTGCGGCAGGGGTGTGTGATGTCTCCATGGTTGTTTAATTTGTTTATGGATGGGGTTGTTAGGGAGGTAAATGCAAGAGTCTTGGAAAGAGGGGCAAGTATGAAGTCTGTTGGGGATGAGAGAGCTTGGGAAGTGAGTCAGTTGTTGTTCGCTGATGATACAGCGCTGGTGGCGGATTCATGTGAGAAACTGCAGAAGCTGGTGACGGAGTTTGGTAAAGTGTGTGGAAGAAGAAAGTTAAGAGTAAATGTGAATAAGAGCAAGGTTATTAGGTACAGTAGGGTGGAGGGTCAAGTCAATTGGGAGGTGAGTTTGAATGGAGAAAAACTGGAGGAAGTGAAGTGTTTTAGATATCTGGGAGTGGATCTGTCAGCGGATGGAACCATGGAAGCGGAAGTGGATCATAGGGTGGGGGAGGGGGCGAAAATTTTGGGAGCCTTGAAAAATGTGTGGAAGTCGAGAACATTATCCCGGAAAGCAAAAATGGGTATGTTTGAAGGAATAGTAGTTCCAACAATGTTGTATGGTTGCGAGGCGTGGGCTATGGATAGAGTTGTGCGCAGGAGGATGGATGTGCTGGAAATGAGATGTTTGAGGACAATGTGTGGTGTGAGGTGGTTTGATCGAGTAAGTAACGTAAGGGTAAGAGAGATGTGTGGAAATAAAAAGAGCGTGGTTGAGAGAGCAGAAGAGGGTGTTTTGAAATGGTTTGGGCACATGGAGAGAATGAGTGAGGAAAGATTGACCAAGAGGATATATGTGTCGGAGGTGGAGGGAACGAGGAGAAGAGGGAGACCAAATTGGAGGTGGAAAGATGGAGTGAAAAGGATTTTGTGTGATCGGGGCCTGAACATGCAGGAGGGTGAAAGGAGGGCAAGGAATAGAGGGAATTGGAGCGATGTGGTATACAGGGGTTGACGTGCTGTCAGTGGATTGAATCAAGGCATGTGAAGCGTCCGGGGTAAACCAAGGAAAGCTGTGTAGGTATGTATATTTGCGTGTGTGGACGTGTGTATGTACATGTGTATGGGGGGGGTTGGGCCATTTCTTTCGTCTGTTTCCTTGCGCTACCTCGCAAAAGCGGGAGACAGCGACAAAGTATAAAAAAAAAAAAAAAAAAGATATTCTTCAGTGAAACTGGAGAGACATGATGCCTACATAGTGGCAAGCAGAATGTACTGCTTTGCAAGAGTTGTCTGCATGGACAGTGTAGATAATTCTGAATTAGCTAAGCAGTGAGGATTTTTTTCCTTCCCAGGAACTCAGTTCTTAGTCATGGTGTCTGTGTAGATTGTTCTCCCAGCATTACAGTCAGTGATTCATCAGCTAGTAATCATTCTTTATACAGAGTATATGTAGAGGCAAGTGTTTCGTATTCTGAACTCGGTGTTAAAGGACCTAATTTACTGTGAAACTGGTGTCCATCTTACAAACAGATCACTAAGCCCTATACCAATTTACTTTATTACATTGTATCATGACAATGATTACTGTTTTATTGACTATTAAGAATCGCTTTTTATGGGTTTTTGTCCTGTGGCATACTAGTGTGTCAAAACAGTGTGTGCTCTTGTACATTCCTCTTGAGAGAAATATGATGGGTATCATACTGTCATTATTTTGTCCAATGAAAATATATTTTGTAATTCACTTGAATACATGTTTGATTGTAAACGTACTACATTTGTTTTACAATACTTTTCTTGTGTGTGTAAATTCTTGTGTTTCTTCTTTTAATAGATAATGAGCAATATTTGTAAAATACTGGAAACATTTGAGTGTGCCTTGAGAATCAAACCAATTTGAAAATGTGCCATGAAATGTAAAAGGTTTAGAAGTGCTACTACAGGAAATTACAATGATTCTTAAATAATTTACAAGAATTTAGAAAAAATGTAGTACCTTTGATCTCATTTTGCTATAGCAATAAGAATTAGTTGTAAATGTTTTGTACACGATTAGAAAAATTTTGGTAACTTTCACCCTGTTTTTAAATTAGGTGGCTGTAAGGGACCCTCGTGTTTGTTAACCCTCTCCTATTACCGTAACTCTTAATTGCCTCAATCCTTACTGTCTGCTCTCATGCTTCCATATTCATTACATGGAGTATATAATTAATGATATGTCATTTTTCTGTTACAAACCATTGTTTCATATTCATACATTATGGGTCCGGGACCAAGAATTGATAATGGGAGATCAATTTACAGACAAATAAAGTTATTCCACAGCTTTGTTTTGTGAAGTGAGACAAGCTTGCATCATACGAAAATCATTGGTAGTCTGAAGGCATTCTTCTCTATTTCAATGTGTGTTTGTCCTTTCTTCATTCATAAATTACTTCACACATCCTATCATTCATAGGTATTACCTGTAATGATACTGGCTTAAACTTAAATGCGTTCATATCTTTCCAATTACTTATTCCTTTGAAGTGATTATATGGTAGAAGTAGTTATCATATCTACATACTAACTGTTTTCCCTTATACTCTGCATTTACCTCTGTGTTTTGGTTGCAAGAGGAGGAATACCAGATGTAGACAGGTTTTTCATATACCTGGAAACATAACATCAATATCATAAAGTAGGGAAAATGACAGCAGGGTAAGAAATCAAAGAATAATTTTC
>NC_092240.1:26810042-26912542 GCF_036320965.1 Panulirus ornatus
AATTCATCCTAACTTTATCTACAACACTATAGATTTCGTTAAGGCAATCTAATCCAATTCAGCCCGTGAACTGAACATATATTGATAAATCAACATTCGCTATTCTCTTTCCCATAGGTAAGTAGGATGACGGGATGACGGACATTTCCACAGGCAGGGAACAGAAAACGTAACATTCTAGTAAATATGAAACTTCGGCAATAATGAGTCAGGATAATCGTGTATTTCCTAGTACGTGAGCACCACCATGATGTGCCTCCATGACCGGTGGGCCAGAACATGATGAGTATGAACGACATATTTATAAACTTGTATTTCTCACTGACTGCACAACCCTCTCTCCTCGGTATGCACTGAGAATAAATATCACAACGAGAACAACCATCAAGATAGTTATGTATATACATTATTTCATTGTACTCTTTTTTTTTATTATACTTAATCGCCGTCTCCCGCGTAAGCGAGGTAGCGCAAGGAAACAGACGAGGAATGGCCCAACCCACACACATACAAATGTATACACATAAAGGCCTACACACGCACATATACATACATATACATTTCAACTTATACATACATATACATAAACAGACATATACATATATACACATGTACATATCAATACTTGCTGCCTTCATCCATTCCCGTCGCCACACATGAAACAGCAACCCCCCTCCAGCGAGATAGCGCCAGGAAAAAAAAAAAAAAACTGGAACCAACTCTTGGTACTGGAACCAAACTTGCTACTGGAACAAACCATGAATACAGGAACAAACCCTGGTACTGGAACCAACTCTAGTACTGGAACAAACCCTAGTACTCGAACCAACTCTGGTACTGGTACCAACACTGGTACAGGAACCAACTCTGGTACTGGAACCAACCCTGGTACTGGAACCAACCGTGATACAGAATCCAACCCTGGTACTGGAACCAATCCTGGTACAGGAAGCACCTCTGGTACTGGAACCAACTCTGGTAATGGAACCGACCCTGGTACTGGAACCAACCGAGATACAGAAACCAACCCTTGTACTGGAACCAATTCTGGTACTGGAACCAACCCTGGTACAGGAACCAACTGTGGCACTGGAACCAACACTGGTACTGGAACCAACCCTGGTACTGGAACCAACCCTGGTACTGGAATCAACCCTGGTGCTGGAACCAACACTGGTACTGGAATCAACCCTGGTACAGAAACAAACCCTGGTACTGGAACCAACCCTGGTACTGGAACCAACCCTGGTACTGGAACCAACACTGGTGCTGGAACCACCTGTGGTACTGAAACAAAATCAGGTACCGGAACCAACTCTGGTACTGGAACCAGCTCTAGTACTGGAACCAACTCTGGTAATGGAACCAACCCTGGTACTGGAACCAACCGAGATACAGAAACCAACCCTTGTACTGGAACCAATCCTGGTACTGGAACCAACCCTGGTACAGGAACCAACTCTGGTACTGGAACCAACTCTGGTACTGGAACCAACCCTGGTACTGGAACCAACCCTGAAACTGGAACCAACTCTGGTCCTGGAACTAACTCTAATATTGGAACCAACTCTGGTACTGGAACCACCCCTGGTACAGGAACCAACCCTGGTACTGGAACCAACTCTGGTACTGGAACCAACTCTGGTACAGGAACCAACCCTGGTAATGGAACCAACTCTGATACTAGAACTAAATCTAGTACTGGAACCAACCCTGGTACTGGAACCAACTCCGGTACTGGAACTAATCATGGGACTGGAACCAACTCTGGTACTGGAACCAACCCTGGTACTGGAACCAACCCTGGTACTGGAACCAACTCTGGTACTGGAACCAATCCTGGTACTGGAACCAACCCTGGAACAGGAACCAACTCTGGTACTGGAACCAACTCTGGTACTAGAACCAACCATGGTAATGGAACCATCTCTGGTACTGGAACCAACCCTGGTACAGGAACCAGCTCTGGTACAGGAACCAACTCTGGTACTGGAACCAACCCTGGTACTGGAACCAACCCTGGCACTGGAACCAACCCTGGCACTGGAACCAACCCTGGTACTGGAACCAACCCTGGTACTGGAACCAGCCCTGGTACTGGAACCAAACCTGGCACAGGAACAAACTCTGGTACTGGAACCAACCCTGGTACTGGAACCAACCCTGGTACTGGAACCAACGCTGATACAGGAACCAACCCTGGTACTGGAAGCAACCCTGGCACAGGAACCAACTCTGGTACTGGAACCAACTCTGGCACTGGAACCAATCCTGGTACTAGAACCAACCCTGGCACAGGAACCAACCCTGGTACTGGAACCAACCCTGGTACTGCAACCAACCCTGGTACATGAACCAACTCTGGTACTGGAACCAACTCTGGCACTGGAACTAACTCTGCTACTGGAACCAACCCTGGTAATGGAACCAACACTGGTACTGGAACCAACTCTGGCACTAGAACTAACTCTGGCACTGGAACCAACCCTGGTAATGGAACCAACCCTGGTACAGGAACCAACTCTGGTACTGGAAACAAATCTGGTACTGGAACCAACCCTAGTACAGGAACCAACTCTTGGTACTGGAACCAAATCTGGTACTGGAACCAATACTGGTACTGGAACCAACCCTGGAACTGGAACCAACTTTGGTACTGGAACCAACTCTAGTATTGGAACCAACTCTGGTACTAGAACCAACCTTAGTACAGGAACTAACTCTGGTACCGGAACCAAACTAGTATTGGAACCAATTCTGGTACTGGAACCAACCCTGGAACTGGAACCAACTCTGGTACTGGAACCAATTCTGGTACAGGAACCAACCCTGGTACTGGAACCAACTCTGGTACTGGAACTAAATCAGGTACTGGAACCAACTCTGGTAATGGAACTAACTCTGGTAGTGGAACCAACCATGGTACAGGAACCAACTCTGCTACTGGAACAAACCCTGGTACTGGAACCAACTCTCTTACTGGAACCAATTCTGGTACTGGAACCAATCTGGTACTGGAACCAACCCTGGTACTGGAACCAACCCTGGAACTGGAACCAACTCTGATGCTGGAACTAAATCTGGTACTGGAACCAACCCTGGTCCTGGAACGAACTCCGGTACTGGAACAAACCCTGGGACTGGAACCAACTCTGGTACTGGAACCAACCCTGGTACAGGAACCAACCCTGGTACTGGAACCAACTCTGGTACTGGAACCGACTCTGGTACAGGAACCAACCCTGGTACTGGAACCAACTCTGATGCTGGAACTAAATCTGGTACTGGAACCAACCCTGGTACTGGAACAAACCCTGGGACTGGAACCAACTCTGGTACAGGAACCAACCCTGGTACTGGAACCAACTCTGGTACTGAAACCAACTCGGGTCCTGGAACCAATCTTGGTACTGGAACCAACCCTGGTACAGGAACCAACTCTGGTGCTGGAACCAACCCTGGTACTGGAACCAACCGTGGTACAGAAACCAACCCTGGTACTGGAACCGATCCTGGTACTGGAACCAACTCTGGTACTGGAACGAACCCTGGTACTGGAACCAACTCTGGTCCTGGAACAACCTTGTACTTGAACCAACTCTGGTACTGAAACAAACCCTGGTAATGGAACCAACTCCGGTACTGGAGCCAACTTTGGTCCTGGAACCAACTCTAGTATTGGAACCAACCCTGGTACTGGAACCAACCCTGGTACAGGAACCAACTGTGGTACTGGAACCAACCCTGGAACTGGAACCAATCCTGGTACTGGAACCAACCCTGGTACTGGAGCCAATCCTGGTACTGGAACCAACTCTGATAGTGGAACCAACCCTGGTACTGGAACTAACCCTGGGACGGGAACCAACCATGGTATTGGAACCAACCCTGGTACAGGAAGCACCTCTGGTACTGGAACCAACTCTGGTACTGGAACCAACTCTGGTACTAGAACCAACCCTGGTACTGGAACCAACTCTGGTACTGGAACCAACTCTGGTACTGGAACCAACCCTGGTACAGGAACCAACCCTGGTACTGGAACCAACCCTGGTACAGGAACCAACCCTGGCACTGGAACCAACGCTGGTACAGGAACCAATCCTGGTACTGGAACCAACTCTGGTACTGGAACCAAACCTGATACAGGAACCAACCCTGGTACTGGAACCTAGTCTGGTAGTGGAACCAACTCTGGTACAGGAACCAACTTTGGTACTGTTACCAACCCTGGTACTGGAACCAACCCTGGTACTGGAACCAACCCTGGTGCAGGAACCAACTCTGGTACTGGAACTAACACTGGTACTGGAACCAACCCTGGTACAAGAACCAAAACTGGTACTGGAACCAACCCTGGGACAGGAACCAACCCTGGCACTGGAACCAACGCTGGTACATGAACCAATCCTGGTACTGGAACCAACCCTGGTACTGGAACCAACCCTGATACTGGAACCAACGCTGGTACAGGAACCAACCCTGGTACAGGAACCAACTCTGGTACTGGAACCACATCTGTTACAGGAATCAACGCTGGTACAGAAACCTACCCTGGTACAGGAAAAAATGCTGGTACAGGCACCGAAACCATCGCTGCTGTGGTAGCCAACGCTGATACAGGAACCAGCCCTGACACCAACGTTAGTACGGTAGCCAACGCTGGCACAGAAACCAACTCTGGTACAGGAACCAACGCTGGTACAGAAGCCAAAAGCTGAAACTAATGCTGGTACGGGAGCTAAAACTGAAACCAACGCTGGTATGGGAGCCAAAGCTGAAACCAGCGCTGGTACAGGAACCAACGCTGGTACGGGAACAAATGCTGGTACAGAAACCAACGCTGGTAAGGGAGCCAAAGCTGAAACCAACGCTGGCACAGAAACCAACGCTGGCACAGAAACCAACGCTGGTACAGAAACCAACGCTGGTACAGAAGCCAACGCTGGTAGAGAAACCAACGCTGGTACAGAAACCAACGCTGGTACAGAAGCCAACGCTGGTACAGAAACCAACGCTGGCACAGAAACCAACGGCAGGAGACATTAGAGAGATCATATATCCTCTCATTACAGAACTCAGAGCTCAGCTATGTGATCTGCAGACTCGGTAAAAGACCTTTTAATGGAGCATCGAGGCTTACTGTTATTAGGACGGTTCACTAACGAGCAGGACCTGAGTCAGCGGGGGTCGTCAAGGACTCGAGTTAATCCTTCGACTCCCCCGAGAAAGGCTCTGTTGCGAACTGGGAATTCATTTGTTCGACTAATTACATCCCCAATATGCTGGTGACGCTCATGATTCAGTGAGGGTCGTACAGGCCGGACCGATCTGTGAGTCATCACACCCTGAAAATCTGGTCGGTGCTCGTGGCAGGCTGTCGCATTTTGAGCTGACGTATCCCAACGTCACCGCCTCTCTGTACACACGTCACGACATTCACATTCATGTTACCATATATAGCTACCTCTGCATCCCGGCCCTTGTATCACTAACACTGCGCTAACATTTTCGTCCACATTCATTGCACCAACTCCCGAACCGACTCACCACTAATGTGTACTTCATTACTTCTACACACCTGCTATTACAGTAAGTGCGCCCAGGTATCACCAGTACATTCTCGATGGTTTCGATATCAATTACAGGTCGGTCCAACCACCACTTCGTTCATCACACCTACACATACTAATGCATGGGGTAGTAGACTCCTAGTAGAGTGCATGAGTGGGTGTCGTGGGGCTTGAGAGTTCGACTGAGGTAAAGAGAGTTTCCTGTAGGAATGAAGAGCATGAAAACTTGTGGTGTTATTCCCTGAAAGAGGTACGTTATTTGGGAATACAAGTTCTAAGGAGAAGTGCAAACATAAGGGGTACGTTGGTGAGTGGGTGTTGGGGGTCAACGGGAGAGACTGGGTGAAGAACGGCAGTTGGTGAGAGTAAAGAAAACTTAGAAGTGAAATAGCGGTGAAAGGCATCTATGTTAGAAGCGGTGGAAGGCATCTGTGTTAGGAGCGGTGGAGGCATCTGTGTTAGCAAAGCTTAATCATGCTAGATAACTGAAAAGCTTGCAAAAGTCATAACGTGCACATACGAGAAAGAATAATGAGTGGTGGAATGAGGAAGTGACATTTCTCTGGAAACAGAAAACGGAGGTGTATGGATGATATCTCCAAGGAAAGAATGAGAGTGACTGGAAGGAGTACAGGAGTAAGTGATTGGCAGGCAAGAGAATGATATATAAGCTGAAAAGGAGAGAAGATGAGAAATGGAGAGAGAATAGCTACGACATTCAGACAGAATAAGCTAATGCAACATTTTAGAAAGAGGGAAATAGCAAGAGAATAAGTGAAAAACTGGGATGATACTGAGCACAGCAAATGGAAGAGAGGCTGCAGACAAAGACAATGTGCAAGAGTGATGGAATGCAAATTTTGAAGGACTGCTGAATGTTACATGACAGAAAGGCGGACGTGGTGATTGTTTGGGTTGAGGTAACATGCAAAGTGATAGTCTTGATGACTAAGATGGAAGGTAGAAAGTGAAGAAAGCCTTGCACAAGATGAAATGTGGCAAAGCATCGGGAGTGGATGAAATTACACTTATCAAGGAAGTGGGTGACTAAGTTGTTAGTTAGTCAGGGTGTTCAATGTGTGTATGGCCGGAAGTAGAGGATGCCTTAGACCTTATGGAGTGCTTGTATAGTGCCCTTTTATGTTCGAATTAAAAAGGTATATTGAATTAGTTTGGATATTTGGAGAGGATGAGTGAAGAGAAACTGATAATGAGACTCTGTGAGGATAGGGTGAAGAAGGCTTTTGCGTATCAGGGAATGAGCATTCACGGGATGGGAGGCGTCAAGTCGATAACATGAATCGGATTAATGACATATGGGTGTGCGACGTCCAGTCAATAAGTTGAACAAGGGCAGATAAAGTGGTCAAGGTAAACCATGGAACAGTTTGTTAGGCGTCGCTGTGGTTGGAAGGCCCTGGTTCCAACACATTATACATAACAGCAAGAGATATGATGTGTTCAAATAAGGCCGTTCCTCATTTGATCTTCACACTATCTCGATAAGACGGAAGAATATACCTTTCCATGATATATCTCAGACGCTTCACATGCCCTGGTTCAATGCATTGACAGCATGTCGACCCCGGTATATTACATCGTTCCAATTCACTCTATTCCTCCTGTATGTTCAGGCCCCGATCGCTCAAAATATTTTTCACTCCATCCTTCCACCTCCAATTTGGTTTCCCGCTTCTCCTTCTTCCCTCCACCTCTGACACATATATCCTCTTTGTCAATCTTTCCTTACTCATTCTCTCCATGTGTCTAAACCATTTAAACACACCCACTTCTGCTCTCTCAACCACACTCTAATTATTACCACACATCTCTCTAACCCTTTCATTACTTACTCGATCAAACCTCTTCACAACACATATTGTCCTAAAACATTTCATTTCCAAGACATTCACCCTCCTCCACACAACCCTATCTATAGCCCACGCCTCGCAACCATATAACATTGTTGGAACCAATATTCCTTCAAACACCCATTTTTGCTCTCTGAGATAACGTTCTCGCCTTCCACACATTTTTCAACGCTCCCAGAGCCTTCATTCCCTCCCCCACCCTGTGACTCACTTCCGCTTTCATGGTTCCATCCGCTGCTAAATCCACTCTCAGATATCTAAAACACTTCATTTCCTCCAGTTTTTCTCCATTTAAACGTACCTCCCAATTAACTTGTACCTAAACCCTACTGAACCTAATAAACTTGCTCTTATTCATATTCACTCTCACCTTTCTTCTTTCACACATTTTACCAAACTCTGTCACCAACTTCTGCAGTTTCTCACCCGAATCAGCCACCAGCGGTGTATCATCATATCATCAGCGAACAACTGACTCACTTCCCAAGCCCTCTCATCCAAAACACACAGTATACTTGCCCCTCTCTCCAAACCTTTTCCATTCACCTCCCTAACCACCCCATCCATAAAATTTAATCAAACAACCATGGAGACATCACGCACCCCTGTTACAAACCGACATTCACTGGGAACCAATCACTTTCCTCTCTTCCTACTCGTACACATGCCTTACATCCTTGGTAATATATATATATATATATATATATATATATATATATATATATATATATATATATATATATATATATATATATATGAATATATAGTCTTCTTCTTCTTGCCCTTATACAGTGGCACTCCACTAATTCTCTGGCACCTTACCTGGAGTTATACATACAATGATAATCCTAACTAACCAGTCAACAATACTGTCACCTCCTCTTCACTCCAGCATCTTTACCACACTTCATCTTACGCAAGGCTTTCACCACCTCTTCTCTTTTCACAAAACTACTTGCCTTGATCACTCGCTTCGCATACCTCCACGTTCCTTATATCCCATGTCCGCTATCCTATCATCTAACACGTTCAATAGTCCTTTGAAACACTCACTCCATCTCCTCCTCAACTCTTTTTTGCCTGTTAACACGTCCTAATCTGCTGCACTCACTGTTGCTCCCATTTGTCCTCTTATTACCCTCACACTATTTACCTCCTTCCAGAACATTCTTATTACTCTCTAAGACCTCTGATATGTGCTCTCTCTCTCTCTCTCTCTCTCTCTCTCTCTCTCTCTCTCTCTCTCTCTCTCTCTCTCTCTCTCTCTCTCCAACTCTCTAAGATAACTAAACACGGTACGAAACAGATGACTTTTGTAACTAAGAAAAATGACCAAGAATCAATCCATACACAGCATACTTAAGAAAATTATACGACAAACAAATGTTTGATTACTTAGAGGAAGAACAGATTATTTACCCCAGTACGAAAGACATTGGAGCATCGGTTATCAATGTTCAAAGTTTTACCAATATAGAACCAGAATTTGGAACACCAAACCTTTGTATATACCATAAACAACACATACCATAACTTAGGTTTCAACCCACATATCTACGTAAACCACAGCCAGACCCAACCTGAGCAGTACATGTGTAAATCATGAGAACTTGTGCCCTTCCAACAGCCTCATACCTGGTTACCGTCCACCTGACTGACTGTAGCCGCCCCAAACACACCCTCCTGTCACTCAGTGTACATATCTAACTGGTTAACGGTAATATGGACAAGCGAAAGTGTTGCCGAGTTACGCTAGCGACGGGTTGAAACTCCTGTGAAAATGCATCACTGAGACTACGTTCTCGTCACAGAACTTCTCAATCTAAGGGAATCCACACTTCGCTGCTACTGGAAGTATTACAATTTTGCGCTGCAGGAGCCTTTAGAAAGATGGCCTGAGTAACATCAGGACTCTTTTCTAGAAACTGGTTCCGGGGTAATTATGAGTATGATGATGGATAAGGAAAACACAATTCACAAGGTTATTTGTCATAAGAACCATAACCACACGACACCCCAACGAGTTACACACCTGCAACAACACAAGGATATACTGTCATGATGCCCCCCCCCCCCTCCCCTCTTCCCTCGAACACCTACGCTGTGGATTTCTCTTCTTTCTTTTGTTTTTCCTTCATATAGTGTTCAACAGGCACAGCATTCAATATGCACAGTGTTCAATATGTACAGTGTTCAATATGTACAGTGTTCAATATGCACCGAATTAAATATGCACAGTGTTCAATATGTACAGTGTTCAATATGCACAGTGTTCAACAGGCACAGTGTTCAATATGCACAGTGTTCAATATGTACAGTGTTCAATATGTACAGTGTTCAATATGCACAGTGTTCAACAGGCACAGTGTCCATAAGCACAGTGTTCAATAAGCACAGTGTTCAATATGTACAGTGTTCAATATGCACCGAATTAAATATGCACAGTGTTCAATATGCACAGTGTTCAATATGCACAGTGTTCAATAAGCACAGTGTTCAACAGGCACAGTGTTCAACAGGCACAGTGTCCAATAAGCAGTGTTCAACAGGCACAGTGTCCATAAGCACAGTGTTCAACAGGCACAGTGTTCAATATGCACCGAATTAAATATGCACAGTGTTCAATATGCACAGTACTCAACAGGCACAGTGTTCAACAGCACAGTGTCCAATAAGCACAATGTTCAACAGGCACATCATTCAATATGCACAGTGTTCAACAGACACAGTGTCCAATAAGCAGTGTTCAACAAACACAGTGTCCAATAAGCACAATGTTCAACAGGCACATCATTCAATATGCACAGTGTTCAACAGGCACAGTGTCAATAAGCAGTGTTCAACAGGCACAGTGTCCAATAAGCAGTGTTCAACAGGCACAGTGTTCAATATGCACAGCATTCAATATGCACAGTGTTCAACAGGCACAGTGTCCAATAAGCGGTGTTAAACAAGAACAGTGTCCAATAAGCACAGTGTTCAACAGGCACAGTGTCAATAAGCAGTGTTCAACAGGCACATCATTCAATATGCACAGTGTTCAACAGGCAAAGTGTCCATTAAGCACAGTGTTCAACAGGCACAGTTCAATATGCACAGCATTCAATATGCACAGTGTTCAACAGGCACAGTGTTCAATAAGCACAGTGTTCAACAGGCACAGTGTCCAATAAGCAGTGTTCAACAGGCAAAGTGTCCATTAAGCACAGTGTTCAACAGGCACAGTTCAATATGCACAGCATTCAATATGCACAGTGTTCAACAGGCACATCATTCAATATGCACAGTGTTCAACAGGCACATCATTCAATATGCACAGTGTTCAACAGCACAGTGTCCAATAAGCACAGTGTTCAACAGGCACAGTGTCCAATAAGCAGTGTTCAACAGGCACAGTTCAATATGCACAGTGTTCAACAGGCACAGCATTCAATATGCACAGTGTTCAATAAGCACAGTGTTCAACAGACACAGTTCAATAAGCACAGTGTTCAACAGGCACAGCATTCAATATGCAGTGTTCAACGGGCAGTGTTCAACAGGCACAGTGTCCAATAAGCAGTGTTCAACAAACACAGTGTCCAATAAGCAGTGTTCAACAGGCACATCATTCAATATGCACAGTGTTCAATAAGCACAGTGTTCAACAGGCACAGTGTCCAATACGCAGTGTTCAACAGGCACAGTGTTCAACAGCACAGTGTCCAATAAGCACAATGTTCAACAGGCACATCATTCAATATGCACAGTGTTCAATATGCACCGAATTAAATATGCACAGTGTTCAACAGGCACATCATTCAATATGCACAGTGTTCAATATGCACAGTACTCAACAGGCACAGTGTCCAATACGCAGTGTTCAACAGGCACAGTGCCAATAAGCACAGTGTTCAACAGGCACATCATTCAATATGCACAGTGTTCAATATGTACAGTGTTCAATATGCACAGTGTTCACAGGCACAGTGTCCAATAAGCAGTGTTCAACAGGCACAGTGCCAATAAGCACAGTGTTCAACAGGCACAGCATTCAATATGCACAGTGTTCAACAGGCACAGTGTTCAATATGCACAGTGTTCAATATGCACAGTGTTCAACAGGCACAGTGTTCAATATGCACAGTGTTCAATATGTACAGTGTTCAATATGCACAGTGTTCAATATGCACAGTGTTCAACAGCACAGTGTCCAATAAGCAGTGTTCAACAGGCACATCATTCAATATGCACAGTGTTCAATATGTACAGTGTTCAATATGTACAGTGTTCAATATGCACAGTGTTCAACAGGCACAGTGTTCAATATGTACAGAGTTCAATATGTACAGTGTTCAATATGTACAGTGTTCAATATGCACAGTACTCAACAGGCACAGTGTTCAATATGCACAGCATTCAATATGCACAGTGCTCAATACGCACGGTGTTCAGTATGCACAGTGTCCAATAAGCAGTGTTTAATAGGCACAGCATTCAATATGCACAGTGTTCAACAGGCACATCATTCAATATGCACAGTACTCAACAGGCACAGTGTTCAATATGCACAGCATTCAATATGCAGTGTTCAACGGGCAGTGTTCAACAGGCACAGCATTCAATATGCACAGTGTTCAACAGGCACAGCATTCAATATGCACAGTGTTCAACAGGCACAGTGCCAATAAGCACAGTGTTCAACAGGCACAGTGTTCAATATGCACAGTACTCAACAGGCACAGTGTCCAATAAGCACAGTGTTCAACAGACACAGTGTCCAATAAGCAGTGTTCAACAGCACAGTGTCCAATAAGCACAATGTTCAACAGGCACATCATTCAATATGCACAGTGTTCAATAAGCACAGTGTTCAACAGCACAGTGTCCAATACGCAGTGTTCAACAGGCACATCATTCAATATGCACAGTGTTCAACAGGCACAGCATTCAATATGCACAGTACTCAACAGGCACAGTGTTCAATATGCACAGTGTTCAATATGCACCGAATTAAATATGCACAGTGTTCAACAGGCACAGTGCCAATAAGCACAGTGTTCAACAGGCACAGTTCAATATGCACAGTGTTCAACAGGCACATCATTCAATATGCACAGTGTTCAACAGCACAGTGTCCAATAAGCACAATGTTCAACAGGCACATCATTCAATATGCACAGTGTTCAACAGGCACAGTGTTCAATATGTACAGAGTTCAATATGTACAGTGTTCAATATGTACAGAGTTCAATATGTACAGTGTTCAATATGTACAGTGTTCAATATGTACAGTGTTCAATATGCACAGTGTTCAACAGGCACATCATTCAATATGCACAGTGTTCAACAGGCACAGCATTCAATATGCAGTGTTCAACGGGCAGTGTTCAACAGGCACAGTGTCCAATAAGCAGTGTTCAACAGGCACAGTGTCCAATAAGCAGTGTTCAACAGGCACAGTGTCCAATAAGCAGTGTTCAACAGGCACAGTGTTCAATATGTACAGTGTTCAATATGCACCGAATTAAATATGCACAGTGTTCAATATGCACCGAATTAAATATGCACAGTGTTCAATATGCACCGAATTAAATATGCACAGTGTTCAATATGCACAGTACTCAACAGGCACAGTGTCCAATAAGCAGTGTTCAACAGGCACAGTGTCCAATAAGTAGTGTTTAACAGAAATAGAGTTCAATAAGGACAGTGTTCAACAGGCACAGTTCAATATGCACAGTGTTCAACAGGCACAGCATTCAATATGCACAGTGTTCAACAGGCACAGCATTCAATATGCACAGTGTTCAACAGGCACAGTGTTCAATATGTACAGAGTTCAATATGTACAGTGTTCAATATGCACAGTGTTCAATATGCACCGAATTAAATATGCACGGTGTTCAATATGTACAGTGTTCAATATGTACAGTGTTCAATATGCACAGTGTTCAATATGCACCGAATTAAATATGCACAGTGTTCAACAGGCACAGTGTTCAATATGCACAGCATTCAATATGCACAGTGTTCAACAGGCACAGTGTCCAATAAGCAGTGTTTAATAGGCACAGCATTCAATATGCACAGTGTTCAACAGGCAAAGTGTCCATTAAGCACAGTGTTCAACAGGCACAGTGTCCAATAAGCAGTGTTTAATAGGCACAGCATTCAATATGCACAGTGTTCAACAGGCACAGTGTTCAATATGTACAGTGTTCAATATGCACAGTGTTCAACAGGCACATCATTCAATATGCACAGTGTTCAATATGCACAGTGTTCAACAGGCACAGTGTCCAATAAGCAGTGTTCAACAGGCACAGTGTCCAATAAGCAGTGTTCAACAGGCACAGCATTCAATATGCACAGTGTTCAACAGGCACAGTGTCCAATAAGCAGTGTTCAACAGGCACAGTGTCCAATAAGCAGTGTTCAACAGGCACAGTGTCCAATAAGCAGTGTTCAACAGGCACATCATTCAATATGCACAGTGTTCAATATGCACAGTGCTCAATACGCACGGTGTTCAGTATGCACAGTGTCCAATAAGCAGTGTTCAACAGGCACAGTGTCCAATAAGCAGTGTTCAACAGGCACAGCATTCAATATGCACAGTGTTCAATATGTACAGAGTTCAATATGTACAGTGTTCAATATGTACAGTGTTCAATATGCACAGTGTTCAACAGCACAGTGTCCAATAAGCAGTGTTTAATAGGCACAGCATTCAATATGCACAGTGTTCAACAGGCACATCATTCAATATGCACAGTGTTCAACAGGCACAGTTCAATATGCACAGTGTTCAACAGGCACAGTGTCCAATAAGCAGTGTTCAACAGGCACAGTGTCCAATAAGCAGTGTTCAACAGGCACAGCATTCAATATGCAGTGTTCAACGGGCAGTGTTCAACAGGCACAGCATTCAATATGCAGTGTTCAACGGGCAGTGTTCAACAGGCACAGTGTTCAATATGCACAGTGTTCAACAGGCACAGTGTCCAATAAGTAGTGTTTAACAGAAATAGAGTTCAATAAGGACAGTGTTCAACAGGCACAGTTCAATATGCACAGTGTTCAACAGGCACAGTGTCCAATAAGCAGTGTTCAACAGGCACAGTGTCCAATAAGCAGTGTTCAACAGGCACAGCATTCAATATGCACAGTGTTCAACAGGCACATCATTCAATATGCACAGTGTTCAACAGGCACAGTGTCCAATAAGCGGTGTTAAACAAGAACAGTGTCCAATAAGCAGTGTTCAACAGGCACATCATTCAATATGCACAGTGTTCAACAGGCACAGTGTCCAATAAGCAGTGTTCAACAGGCACATCATTCAATATGCACAGTACTCAACAGGCACAGTGTCCAATAAGCAGTGTTCAACAGGCACAGTGTCCAATAAGCAGTGTTCAACAGGCACAGTGTCCAATAAGCAGTGTTCAACAGGCACAGTGTCCAATAAGCGGTGTTAAACAAGAACAGTGTCCAATAAGCAGTGTTCAACAGGCACAGTTCAATATGCACAGTGTTCAACAGCACAGTGTCCAATAAGCACAATGTTCAACAGGCACAGTGTTCAATATGTACAGTGTTCAATATGTACAGTGTTCAATATGTACAGTGTTCAATATGTACAGAGTTCAATATGTACAGTGTTCAATATGTACAGTGTTCAATATGTACAGTGTTCAATATGCACAGTGTTCAATATGCACAGTGTTCAACAGGCACAGCATTCAATATGCACAGTGTTCAACAGGCACATCATTCAATATGCACAGTGTTCAATATGCACCGAATTAAATATGCACAGTGTTCAACAGGACAGTGTCCAATAAGCAGTGTTCAACAGGCACATCATTCAATATGCACAGTGTTCAACAGGCACAGTGTCCAATAAGCAGTGTTCAACAGGCACAGTGTCCAATAAGCAGTGTTCAACAGGCACAGTGTTCAATATGCACAGTGTTCAATATGTACAGAGTTCAATATGTACAGTGTTCAATATGTACAGTGTTCAATATGCACAGTACTCAACAGGCACAGTGTTCAATAAGCACAGTGTTCAACAGGCACAGTGTTCAATATGCACAGTACTCAACAGGCACAGTGTTCAATATGCACAGTGTTCAACAGGCACAGTGTCCAATAAGCAGTGTTCAACAGGCACAGTGCCAATAAGCACAGTGTTCAACAGGCACATCATTCAATATGCACAGTGTTCAATATGCACCGAATTAAATATGCACAGTGTTCAATATGCACCGAATTAAATATGCACAGTGTTCAACAGGCACAGTTCAATATGCACAGTACTCAACAGGCACAGTGTTCAATATGCACAGTGTTCAATAAGCACAGTGTTCAACAGGCACATCATTCAATATGCACAGTGTTCAACATGCACAGTGTCCAATAAGCACAATGTTCAACAGGCACAGTGCCAATAAGCACAGTGTTCAACAGGCACAGTGTCCAATACGCAGTGTTCAACAGGCACATCATTCAATATGCACAGTGTTCAACAGGCACAGCATTCAATATGCACAGTACTCAACAGGCACAGTGTTCAATATGCACCGAATTAAATATGCACAGTGTTCAATATGCACCGAATTAAATATGCACAGTGTTCAATATGCACAGTGTTCAACAGGCACATCATTCAATATGCACAGTACTCAACAGGCACAGTGTTCAATATGCACAGTACTCAACAGGCACAGTTCAATATGCACAGTACTCAACAGGCACAGTGTCCAATACGCAGTGTTCAACAGGCACAGTGTCCAATAAGCACAATGTTCAACAGGCACAGTGTCCAATAAGCACAGTGTTCAACAGGCACAGTGTTCAACAGACACAGTGTCCAATAAGCACAGTGTTCAACAGGCACAGTGTCCAATAAGCACAGTGTCCAATAAGCAGTGTTCAACAAACACAGTGTCCAATAAGCAGTGTTCAACAGGCACAGTTCAATATGCACAGTACTCAACAGGCACAGTGTCCATAAGCACAGTGTTCAACAGACACAGTGTCCAATAAGCACAATGTTCAACAGGCACATCATTCAATATGCACAGTACTCAACAGGCACAGTGTCCATAAGCACAGTGTTCAACAGACACAGTGTCCAATAAGCAGTGTTCAACAGGCACATCATTCAATATGCACAGTGTTCAACAGGCACAGTGCCAATAAGCACAGTGTTCAACAGACACAGTGTCCAATAAGCACAGTGTTCAACAGGCACAGTGCCAATAAGCACAGTGTCCAATAAGCAGTGTTCAACAGCACAGTGTCCAATACGCAGTGTTCAACAGGCACATCATTCAATATGCACAGTACTCAACAGGCACAGTGTCCATAAGCACAGTGTTCAACAGACACAGTGTCCAATAAGCAGTGTTCAACAGGCACATCATTCAATATGCACAGTGTTCAACAGACACAGTGTCCAATAAGCACAGTGTTCAACAGACACAGTGTCCAATAAGCACAATGTTCAACAGGCACAGTGTCCAATAAGCACAGTGTCCAATAAGCAGTGTTCAACAGCACAGTGTCCAATAAGCACAATGTTCAACAGGCACAGTGTCCAATAAGCAGTGTTCAACAGGCACAGTGCCCAATAAAGTGTTCAACAGACACAGTGTCCAATAAGCACAGTGTTCAACAGGCACAGTGTCCAATAAGCAGTGTTCAACAGGCACAGTGTCCAATAAGCAGTGTTCAACAGCACAGTGTCCAATACGCAGTGTTCAACAGGCACATCATTCAATATGCACAGTGTTCAACAGACACAGTGTCCAATAAGCAGTGTTCAACAAACACAGTGTCCAATAAGCAGTGTTCAACAGGCACATCATTCAATATGCACAGTGTTCAACAGGCACAGTGTCCATAAGCACAGTGTTCAACAGGCACAGCATTCAATATGCACAGTACTCAACAGGCACAGTGTCCAATAAGCACAGTGTCCAATAAGCAGTGTTCAACAGCACAGTGTCCAATAAGCACAATGTTCAACAGGCACAGTGTCCAATAAGCAGTGTTCAACAGGCACAGTGTCCATAAGCACAGTGTTCAACAGACACAGTGTCCAATAAGCACAGTGTTCAATATGTACAGAGTTCAATATGTACAGTGTTCAATATGCACAGTACTCAACAGGCACAGTGTTCAATATGCACAGTGTTCACAGGCACAGTGTCCAATACGCAGTGTTCAACAGGCACAGTGCCAATAAGCACAGTGTTCAACAGGCACAGTGTTCAATATGCACCGAATTAAATATGCACAGTGTTCAATATGCACAGTACTCAACAGGCACAGTGTCCAATAAGCACAATGTTCAACAGGCACAGTGTTCAATAAGCACAGTGCTCAACAGGCACAGTGTCCAATAAGCAGTGTTCAACAGGCACATCATTCAATATGCACAGTGTTCAATATGCACCGAATTAAATATGCACAGTGTTCAATATGCACAGTGTTCACAGGCACAGTGTCCAATAAGCACAGTGTTCAACAGGCACAGTGTTCAATATGTACAGAGTTCAATATGTACAGTGTTCAATATGAATTGTGTTCAATATACACAGTTTAATATGCACCGAATTAAATATGCACAGTGTTCAATATGCACCGAATTAAATATGCACGGTGTTCAATATGTACAGTGTTTAATATACAATGTTTAATATGCACAGCATTCAATATGCAAAGTGTTCAATATGCACAGCATTCAATATGCACAGTGCTCAATACGCACGGTGTTCAGTATGCACAGTGTCCAATAAGTAGTGTTTAACAGAAATAGAGTTCAATAAGGACAGTGTTCAACAGGCAAAGTGTCCATTAAGCACAGTGTTCAACAGGCACAGCATTCAATATGCAGTGTTCAACGGGCAGTGTTCAACAGGCACAGTTTCCAATAAGCACAGTGTTCAACAGGCACAGTGTCCAATAAGCACAGTGTTCAACAGACACAGTGTCCAATAAGCACAGTGTTCAACATGCACAGTGTCCAATAAGCACAATGTTCAACAGGCACAGTGTCCAAAAAGCACACTGTTCTACTGGCACAGCATTCAATATGCACAGTACTCAACAGGCACAGTTCAATATGCACAGTGTTCAACAGGCACAGTGTCCAATACGCAGTGTTCAACAGGCACATCATTCAATATGCACAGTGTTCAACAGACACAGTTCAATAAGCACAGTGCTCAACAGGCACAGTGTCCAATAAGCAGTGTTCAACAGGCACAGCATTCAATATGCACAGTGTTCAACAGGCACAGTGTCCAGTAAACACAGTGTCCAATAAGCAGTGTTTAATAGGCACAGCATTCAATATGCACAGTGTTCAACAGGCACAGTGCCAATAAGCAGTGTTCAACAGGCACAGTGTCCAATAAGCGGTGTTAAACAAGAACAGTGTCCAATAAGCAGTGTTCAACAGGCACAGTGTCCAATAAGCAGTGTTCAACAAACACAGTGTCCAATAAGTAGTGTTCAACAAGCACAGTGCCTATAAGCAGTGTTCAAAAGGCACAGTGCCCAATAAAGTGTTCAACAGACACAGTGTCCAATAAGCACAGTGTTCAACAGGCACAGTGTCCAATAAGCAGTGTTCAACAGGCACAGCATTCAATATGCACAGTGTTCAACAGGCACAGTGTCCAATAAGCACAGTGTCCAATAAGCAGTGTTTAATAGGCACAGCATTCAATATGCACAGTGTTCAACAGGCACAGTGTCCAATAAGCAGTGTTCAACAGGCACAGTGTCCAATAAGCAGTGTTCAACAAGCACAGTGCCAATAAGCACAGTGTTCAACAGGCACAGTGCCCAATAAAGTGTTCAACAGAAACAGTGTCCAATAAGCGCAGTGTTCAACTGGCACAGTGTCCAATTAGCACAGTGTTCAACAGGCACAGTGTTCAATAAGCACAGTGTTCAACAGGCACAGTGTCCAATAAGCACATTGTTCAACAGACAATGTCCAATAAGCAGCTTTCAACAGACACAGTGTCCAATAAGCACAGTGCTCAACAGGCACAGTGTCTAATAAACACAGTGTTCAATAAGCATAATGTTCAACAGGCACAGTGTCCATTAAGCACAGTGTTCAACAGTAACAGTGTCAAATAAACAGTGTTCAACAAACACAGTGTACAATAAGCAGAGTGTTCAACAGTAACAGTGTCCAATAAGCAGAGTGTTCAACAGACACAGTGTCCAATAAGCACAGTGTTCAACGGGCACAGTGTTCAATACACACACTATTCACTTATCAATGTGTATCATTTCCATTTCATGTTGTGCTTATAACAAAATGTTAAAGAAATAATGGAGAATAACAAAGGAAATTCAATCCTACAGCTTCAAAGTTGTCCTACAATCAGAAGCAGGGAAAGGATGGACTCCTTTTGGGGTGGAAAGTATTTTGAGGAGGTTGTACTCCGGTACACCGGTGAAAGTGATTTTTTACTCGCGGCTTAACTACAAGAAGGCAGAGTCCGGTAAAGATGCTGTTTCATGTGGGGCGGGGTAGCGCCGAATATGGATGAAGGCAAGCATGTATGAATATGTACATGTGTTTATATGTATGTGTATGTATATGTATGTATATGTTAATATGTACTCGAATACCCCTCGTCTCACGTTGGTGAGCATCGGGGTCTACACCGGTCATTTCCCAACAGGCTCACGTGGCCAGCAGACAGCATTTTACCGAACCTAACTGTATATAGTATTCGAATAGGCATTTCCTATTAGGGACGATCATAGCCTAGCGGTAGCGCTCCCGCCTGTTGTACAGGGGCCCCGGGTTCGATCCTGGCTGTTGGAGGTTTGTATGTTCTATGAAGGTGTACGTTCATATGCACTTTGTTCGTAGACTCATAGGAATATACTTGATCACGCGCAAAATTGTGTTGCTTTCCAATAATATATATATATAGGTAGACAGATGTGCGTGTGTGTGTGGATGAGCCATTCTTTAGTCTGTTTCTTGGCGCTACCTCGCTGACGAGGGAAACATCGATTAAGTATAATAATAATAATAATAATAATAATAATAATAATAATGATAATAATAATAATAATAATAATAATAATAATAATAATATATACATATATATGCTTACAAGTTTGAAATATGAAGTAAACTGATTTTCGTAAGTAACATGAGAATTGTCACTGAAAGTGAGTTACGAAGATAAGACATATTCCATAGTGAGAAGTGATACATCACCTCCTCGTGGTTCAGGGCTTCAAGGATTTCCCAGCAAAATCTAGGAAAACAGGTATTGAGACTTCGCGGCCGACCGAATTCCTGAACCAAACAACTGGTTCAGTTGAGAAAGATTTATGACATTTTCTGACGATGAATCAAACACTACGACCAAAAACGCCTGATCAATGAGGTATGAATTATAGAGACACCTGTGTTTATGAAGTGGGACATTCATCACTCGTAATGGTTAGGACTTGTCTGTGGTGGAATCAAATTCCTTTAATTCCCGTCTCTCATGGCAGATATCAAATAGGACTTGACAACGTACGTATATATATATATATATATATATATATATATATATATATATATATATATATATATATATATATATATTTATATATATATATATATATATTCCAAAAAAGGCCCAGTCCTCTGTTCTTAGCGCTACCTCGCTAACGCGGGAAATGGCGAATAGTTTAAAAGAAAAAGAAATATATATATATAAAAAGAACATTAAAAAAAAAAAAACGGAGTGTGGCGTCCCGGTGTTAGTTCACGGTCACACTACAAATTGCTTTTGTCACTGGGTTAACAGACGCAGTTTATATACAGGCTGGCTTGGTGGCCTTCTTGTTGGCAGGGGGGGGGGGGGTGACCAATGCAATCGGGTTGCAGGGGTGCTATTCGTGGTGGTGGTGGTGGTTGCTGGCATGGTGGTAGATGCTATGTTGATGGTGGTTGAAGGGGTAGTGGTGGTTGAAGGGGTGGTGGTGGTGGTGGTGGTTGTGGTGGTGGTGGTGGTCGCTGTGGTGGTGGTGGTCGCTGTGGTGGTGGTGGTTGGTGTGGTGGTGGTTGTGGTGGTGGTGGTGGTTGCTGTGGTGGTGGTGGTTGCTGTGGTGGTGGTGGTTGTGGTGGTGGTTGCTGTGGTGGTGGTGGTCGCTGTGGTGGTAGGGGTTGCTGTGGTTTTGGTGGTCGCTGTGGTGGTAGGGGTTGCTGTGGTTTTGGTGGTCGCTGTAGTGGTGGTAGTTGGTGTGGTGGTGGTGGTGGTCGCTGTGGTGGTGGTGGTCGCTGTGGTGGTGGTGGTCGCTGTGGTGGTGGTGGTTGTGGTGGTGGTGGTGGTTGTGGTGGTGGTGGTGGTCGCTGTGGTGGTGGTGGTTGTGGTGGTGGTGGTGGTCGTTGTGGTGGTGGTGGTTGTGGTGGTGGTGGTGGTCGTTGTGGTGGTGGTGGTTGCTGTGGTGGTGGTGGTTGTGGTGATGGTGGTGGTCGCTGTGGTGGTGGTGGTTGTGGTGGTGGTGGTGGTCGTTGTGGTGGTGGTGGTTGCTGTGGTGGTGGTGGTTGTGGTGGTGGTGGTGGTCGCTTGTGGTGGTGGTGGTTGCTGTGGTGGTGGTGGTGGTCGCTGTGGTGGTGGTGGTCGCTGTGGTGGTGGTGGTGGTTGTGGTGGTGGTGGTGGTGGTCGCTGTGGTGGTGGTGGTCGCTGTGGTGGTGGTGGTCGCTGTGGTGGTGGTGGTCCTGTGGTGGTGGTGGTCGCTGTGGTGGTGGTGGTTGTGGTGGTGGTGGTCGCTGTGGTGGTGGTGGTCGCTGTGGTGGTGGTGGTCGCTGTGGTGGTGGTGGTTGCTGTGGTGGTGGTGGTCGCTGTGGTGGTGGTGGTCGCTGGTGGTGGTGGTGGTCGCTGTGGTGGTGGTGGTTGCTGTGGTGGTGGTGGTTGTGGTGGTGGTGGTGGTCGCTGTGGTGGTGGTGGTCGCTGTGGTGGTGGTGGTTGCTGTGGTGGTGGTGGTTGTGGTGGTGGTGGTGGTCGCTGTGGTGGTGGTGGTGGTGGTGGTGGTGGTCGCTGTGGTGGTGGTGGTCGCTGTGGTGGTGGTGGTTGCTGTGGTGGTGGTGGTTGCTGTGGTGGTGGTGGTTGTTGGTGGTGGTGGTGGTTGTCGTTGTTGTGGTGGTGGTGGTCGCTGTGGTGGTGGTGGTTGGTGTGGTGGTGGTGGTTGTGGTGGTGGTGGTGGTCGCTGGTGGTGGTGGTGGTGCGCTGTGGTGGTGGTGGTTGGTGGTGGTGGTGGTGGTGGTGTGTGGTGGTGGTGGTCGCTGTGGTGGTGGTGGTCGCTGTGGTGGTGGTGGTTGCTGTGGTGGTGGTGGTTGTGGTGGTGGTGGTGGTCGCTGTGGTGGTGGTGGTGGTGGTCGCTGTGGTGGTGGTGGTCGCTGTGGTGGTGGTGGTCGCTGTGGTGGTGGTGGTTGCTGGTGGTGGTGGTGGTGGTCGCTGTGGTGGTGGTGTCGCTGTGGTGGTGGTGGTTGTGTGGTGGTGGTGGTTCTGTGGTGGTGGTGGTAGCTGTGGTGGTGGTGGTTGCTGTGGTGGTGGTGGTGGTGGTCGCTGTGGTGGTGGTGGTCGCTGTGGTGGTGGTGGTTGCTGGTGGTGGTGGTGGTGCTGTGGTGGTGGTGGTTGGTTGCTGTGGTGGTGGTGGTTGTGGTGGTGGTGGTGGTGGTCGCTGTGGTGGTGGTCGGTCGCTGTGGGGTGGTGGTTGCTGTGGTGGTGGTGGTTGTGGTGGTGGTGGTGGTCGCTGTGGTGGTGGTGGTCGCTGTGGTGGTAGGGGTTGCTGTGGTTTTGGTGGTCGCTGTAGTGGTGGTTGTTGGGTGTGGTGGGGTGTGGTCGTATGTGGTGGTGGTGGTCGCTGTGGTGGTAGGGGTTGCTGTGGTTTTGGTGGTCGCTGTAGTGGTGGTAGTTGGTGTGTGGTGGTTGGTGGTCGCTGTGGTGGTAGGTGTCTGCTGTGGTTGTTGGTGGTCGCTGTTGTTGGTGGTAGTTGGAGTGGTGGTGGTGTCGCTGTGGGTGGTGGTGGTCGCTGTGGGTGGTAGTTGTGTGGTGGTGGTGGTTTGGTCGGTGTGGTGGTGGTGGTCGCTGGGTGGTGTGGTGTGTGTGGTGGTGGTAGTCTGGTGTGGTGGTGGTGGTGGTTGCGTGGTGGTGGTGGGTGGTGTTGCTGGTGGTGGGAGTGGTGGTGGTGGTGTTGTGGTTGGCTGGATGTGTGGTTGGGTGGTGGTGGTGGTGGGGTGGGTGGGTGGGTGCTGGAGAGGTGGGTGGTGGTGGTGTGGGTAGGTGGTAGTGGTGGGTGGTGGTGGTAGGTTGGGGGGTGGTGGTGGGGTCCTGGGTGGTGGTAGGTTGTGGGGGGTGGTGGTGTGTGGTGTGGGGTCGCTGTGGTGGTGGGGTGGGCGAGGTTGTGGGTGGCGTGCTGGTGGTAATGCTGTGGAGTTGCTGGTCCGTGGGGGCGCGAGGTGTGAGGTTGATAGGGTGGGGGGGTGTGGTGGGGGGGTGGGCTGAGTGTAGTGTGTGGATTGGCGGTTTGCAATGGTGGTTGTTGGTGTAGTGCTGGGTGGAGGAGTGGGGTGGTGCGTTCTTGTTGTACTGCTTTTTCCTGGTGGTGGAGGGTGGAGGGGACGGAGTGGGGTGGAGGGGAGGGTGGGGGAGGCGAGGTGGGGGGAGGGAGGGTGGGAGGAGAGTGAGGCTGGGAGTAGAGGGAGACTTTGGATTGGCAGGTTGAGTGGTCGGGGAGTGTTGCTAGGAGTGTCGTCCTGAGGTTGGCATGGGTTAGATCGTGTGGAGGAGGAGAGCTGTTATGCTGGTGGAGGTCTGGAGTGTTAAGAGGAAGACATTGAGGGTTGGAGTATCTGGAGTGTTAAGAGGAAGATAGGTGGGGTATCTGGAGTGTTAAGAGGAAGATAGGTGGAGTATCTGGAGTGTTAAGAGGAAGACATGTGGAGTATCTCGAGTGTTAGAAGGAGGACAGGAGGAGTATCTGGAGTGCTAGGAGGAGGACAGGAGTAGTATCTGGAGTGTTAAGAGGAAGACAGGTGGAGTATCTGGAGTGTTAAGAGGAAGATAGGTGGAGTATCTGGAGTGTTAAGAGGAAGATAGGTGGAGTATCTGGAGTGTTAAGAGGAAGATAGGTGGAGTATCTGGAGTGTTAAGAGGAAGACAGGTGGAGTATCTCGAGTGTTAGAAGGAGGACAGGAGGAGTATCTGGAGTGCTAGGAGGAGGACAGGAGTAGTATCTGGAGTGTTAAGAGGAAGACAGGTGGAGTATCTGGAGTGTTAGGAAGAAGGATAGCTAGAGTATCTGGAGTGCATGGGAGCCATGGTTGGAGTATATGGAGTGTTTGGGGATAGTGCATGGAGTAACAGGAATGTTAAGGGGTGATGAGTGGAGTATTTGGAAGGTGGAGTACCTAGGGTGTTCTGAGAAGATGGGTGGAGCATCTTGGTTGTTATGAAGCGATGGGTGGAGTATCTGGGGTGTTCTGAGGCGATGGGTGGAGTATCTGGAGTATTCTGAGGCGATGGGTGGCGTATCTGGGGTGGTAGGAGGCGATGGGTGGAGTATCTGGGTGGTAAGAGGCGATGGGTGAAGTATCTGGGGTGTTAGAAGGCGATGGGTGGGGTATCTAGGGTGTTAGAAAGAGATGGGTGGAGTATCTGGGGTGTTAGGAGGCGATGGGTGGAGTATCTGGGGTGGTAGGAGGCGATGGGTGGAGTATCTGGGGTGGTAGGAGGCGATGGGTGGAGTATCTCGGGTGTTAGGAGGCGACTGGTGGAATATCTGGGGTGATAGGAGGCGATGGGTGGAGTATCTCGGGTGTTAGAAGGCGATGGGTGTAGTATCTCGGGTGTTAGAAGGCGGTAGGCGGAGTATCTGGGGTAGTGGGAGGCGATAGGTGGAGTATCTGGAGTGGTGGGAGGCGATGGGTGGAGCATCTGGGGTGGTAGGAGGCGATGGGTGGAGTATCTGGAATATTAGAAGACGATGGGTGGAGTATCTGGGGTGTTAGGAGGCGATGGGTGGAGTATCTCGGGTGTTAGGAGGCGATGGGTGGAGTATCTGGGGTGATAGGAGGCGATGGGTGGAGTATCTCGGGTGTTAGGAGGCGATGGGTGGAATATCTGGGGTGTTAGAAGGCGATGGGTGGAGTATCTATGGTGTTAGGAGGCGATGGGTGGAGTGTCTGGGGTGGTAGGGGGCGACGAGTGGATTATCTGGGGTTGTAGGAGGCGATGGGTGGAGTATATAGGGTGTAAGGAGGCGATGGGTGGAGTATCTGGGGTGTTAGAAGGCGATGGGTGGAGTATCTATGGTGTTAGGAGGCGATGGGTGGAGTATCTGGGGTGGTAGGGGGCGATGGGTGGATTATCTGGGGTTGTAGGAGGCGATGGGTGGAGTATATAGGGTGTAAGGAGGCGATGGGTGGAGTATCTGGGGTGTTAGAAGGCGATGGGTGGAGTATCTATGGTGTTAGGAGGCGATGGGTGGAGTATCTGGGGTGGTAGGGGGCGATGGGTGGATTATCTGGGGTTGTAGGAGGCGATGGGTGGAGTATATAGGGTGTAAGGAGGCGATGGGTGGAGTATCTGGGGTGTTAGAAGGCGATGGGTGGAGTACCTGGGGCGGTAGGAAGCGATGGGTGGAGTATCTGGGATAGTAGGAGGCGATGGGTTGAGTATCTGGGGTGGTAGGAGGCGATGAGTGGAGTGTTTGGGGTGGTAGGGGGAGAGAGGGGTTCTCGAGTGTTAAGCGAATGAGATGGAGCATCTAGGTTGCCTGCAAAAACACCAAATAATATATATATACATACATATATATATATATATATATATATATATATATATATATATATATATATATATATATATATATATATATATTTATTTATTTGTTTATTTTGCTTTGTCGCTGTCTCCCGCGTTAGCGAGGTAGCGCAAGGAAACAGACGAAAGAATGGCCCAACCCGCCCACATACACATGTATATACATACACGTCCACACACGCAAATATACATACCTATACATCTCAATGTACACATATATATACACACACAGACATATACATATATACACATGTACATAATTTATACTGTCTGGCTTTATTTGTTCCCATCGCCACCCCGCCACACATGGAATAACAACCCCCTCCCCCCTCATGTGTGCGAGGTAGCGCTAGGAAAAAGACACCAAAGGCCCCATTCGTTCACACTCAGTCTCTAGCTGTCATGTAATAATGCACCGAAACCACAGCTCCCTTTCCACATCCAGGCCCCACAGAACTTTTCATGGTTTACCCCAGACGCTTCACATGCCCTGGTTCAATCCATTGACAGCACGTCGGCCCCGGTATACCACATCGATCCAATTCACTCTATTCCTTGCACGCCTTTCACCCTCCTGCATGTTCAGGCCCCGATCACTCAAAATCTTTTTCACTCCATCTTTCCACCTCCAATTTGGTCTCCCACTTCTCCTCGTTCCCTCCACCTCCGACACATATATCCTCTTGGTCAATCTTTCCTCACTCATTCTCTCCATGTGACCAAACCATTTCAAAACACCCTCTTCTGCTCTCTCAACCACACTGTTTTTATTACCACACATCTCTCTTACCCTTACATTACTTACTCGATCAAACCACCTCACACCACATATTGTCCTCAAACATCTCATTTCCAGCACATCCACCCTCCTGCGCACAACTCTATCCATAGCCCACGCCTCGCAACCATACAACATTGTTGGAACCACTATTCCTTCAAACATACCCATTTATATATATATATATATATATATATATATATATATATATATATATATATATATATATATATATATATTGTTACAATCCCAACTGCCTTCAATTACGGTGAGTCTCGACACTTAACACATTAGCCCAGACTTATGTCCAGAGACAAGTGTATTGGTTAATACACTAGGCTATACAGACGCTGCTACCTCTAAGCAAAAAGTCAAGAGTGACATATCTAACAACCCAAATATATACTTATCACGTGTAAATAAATAACTACGTCAGGGTCAGTAAAAAAAATACCAATCAAACAATCAACCAATATTATATAAATTTAGGTATGCTTTGAGAAAAACGTAAATTCAGGTATGCTTTGAGAAGAACGCAAATTCAGGTATGCTTTGAGAAAAACGCAAATTCAGGTATGCTTTGAGGAAAATGTAAATTCAGGTATGCTTTGAGAAAAACGTAAATTCAGGTATGCTTTGAGAAGAACGCAAATTCAGGTATGCTTTGAGAAAAACGTAAATTCAGGTATGCTTTGAGAAAAATGTAAATTCAGTTATGCTTTGAGAAAAACGCCAGAAATAAACGTATAAACGACAGCGTTAACGTGGACACTAGAAGGCTAATGTAACGGGAAGTCGGTGATAGCTTCAAGAAGTAGTACTCGGTGGAATTACATTGTTTTGTCAAGTAAAATCTTTTTTCCTTTTTTTTTTTAGACAATCCAGTCGTGGGCCAATCAGGCCTCCTGTTCTCTGTCTTTCTCATGTAAACTCATGTAACGTCTAAGACTGGCACGACTTCTCGTACCTCGGCTACTTCCCTGGCTGTGTGGGTATTACCGTTCAGCTCGGGTGTGCCACTACCTGATACACAAGTCGTGTGTACATTTGAGTGTAATCAACTCTTTAATTACGCATTTGTGTGCGTGTGTGTGTCTCTGTGTGCATAAATACAAGAGAATAGTTTATTTTCAAAGACTTTTACTAAAAGCATGGATCATAGCTCCTTAATAACATTATAAACTATCTTAAAATGTAATCTACGATTTACATTTGAGTAACGAAACACAAATGACTTGTCAACAATAGTTACATTTACTTGCTATTACATTAATTTTCTAAATACACTTAAAAACTGCTCTCGGAAAGGGGGATTGTTTAAGAACAGTGACATTAGCAGTTTGCATCAACAAAATCTATTTCAACTGAGTTGGCTTAGTGTGTGTGTGTGTGTGTACTGCATGGGGCCACATCTTCAGAACCATTTATTAACAAATAGCCTCTTCATTTTCTGTAGGCTCTCCGTAATCGTTCTTATTTCCATGTACTTCATGCCATTCCTCCACACTGCGCCTTAAAATCACTACAGTACATCCTTTCTAAAGCAAGCCCTCGCGCTACTATGACCCCTTGACTAGTTGGGTTAATCTTTGGAAAACCAGAATCTGCCGACTAATATTCACTCATCCAAATATTCCTGGCGCGTATTGTCTGATCCACGACACTCCTATCGAATCTTTCTTGTTCTGTGACCAATCCTCATTACTTCACGTTTTACTCGGGTTGAATTTCATCAACCTTACAACAGACGAACTGTGTGTGTGTGTGTGTGTTATCAGCAGCGCGGGCGGGAGGACCCCTGCGCGCACGTTGGGTGGTGAGTGAGGCGGGCAGGAGACTGACTGGCCGGGCGGGAGCCACAGTGGCTCCTGGCGAGCCGACCAGACCACGTCTGGTCTACGTTCTCCCTCCTCCTAGCTCGCATCAGGACGCTTCATGAACACATAGACGCTCACTACACTATCATACTCTTATACAAACATATATCTATCAGACTTCTGAATACGTGGAGGAGGGTTAGAAAAAAAGGTTTAAAGACGATCATAGGTCACTTGACGTAGTTAGCAGGTGTGTGTGTGTGTGTGTGTGTGTGGCCTACTGAGGAGGGTGATGTTCCAGAGTTGATGAGGAGAGATGGTGTTCGTTAATGTGGTGACGGGCAGAGGTGCTACTCATCAAAGGAAAAATAAATATTTATGTTTAATGACTACCAGAGGTTATGACTTGACAACCGATTATCCAGAACATCATCCCTGAATCACTTTAACACTTATCGTACAACGTTGGCTGGCCAAAACGTTTCGCAAACACGGTATGAAACACTATGCTAAGGTTTTATTACCGGTCGCAACAATGTACCTTCGGGTAATCATTAGGAGGTAGTTTTACTGAAGTATAACCTGTTGTTTCAGATCGATGATAACTTGGGGGTTCGGTATCAAGAAAAACTCTGGATATTTACAAACTTGAGCGTCGGTGGTGTCATAATGTACGTGTCCCGAGGCGTCTGGGAGACGAGGAGCCATTACCACGCCTTAAGCTGATCGTGTAGGCTGATGATGCCTCTCTGTCATGGTTACAGGAAGGTTTCAAGAGCTCGAGCGCGATCGGTACAGTCTCGAAGATGATTCCCGATCACAAGCGGACCGTCAAATGCCACCGGTGAGGCAAGCCGTGGACCAGTTGCCCAAATAATGTCATCATGATGTCATGATTTCCCATAGAAATAGTTTCCTTTTTCATAAATGTTTATTTAGAAACTAGATAAACTTTATACGGTCAATCTGGTTTAAGAAGTCATGATATTTTCCCGTCAGTCGGATCGCATGTCACCAAAAAAAATGACGTAAACATGTCTGGCGCTGGAGTGAAGCACATACGAGATCACGAAACTCAAACAGCCCGTTTTCGTAAGTCGTTAGGGAGGTGGTGAACGACGTTGTTCGGTACCCCATCCCTTTCATCCCCCCCTTACAATGGAAGGCGTTTCTTAAAGAGCTTGAGCTTTTCCCAGCCTCTCACTCCGCGGGGCTGGCCGAGATAGATAGATAGATAGATAGATAGATAGATAGAGAGAGAGAGAGAGAGAGAGAGAGAGAGAGAGAGAGAGAGAGAGAGAGAGAGAGAGAGAGAGAGAGAGAGAGAGAGAGAGAGAGTTGGTAGCTAACAACCTCGTTCACCACCTCCTCACCCACTCATAAAACGGCCCTTAAGAGCCAGGGTGTCTCTCACCTGCTCAGTGTCGGGGTCTCGATGTGCTTCACGCTGGCGCCAGACATGCTAACGTCATTTCTGACAAAACATCACTCAACTTAGAGAGAAAATGTCATCTTTTATATACCAAAATGACCATAAAGAACCTTACAAGGGGTTCCTAAGCACACAATTATGATAAACAAATATTTCTGTAAGAAATCACAATAAAAATATATTTCAACATTCATATGCAAGAACATATCGCTTCTCAAAAGAGTAATCCATACAAACTATAACTACTAACCAGTTCTGCAATCTATTAATATCAAGAAAACTGAAGCCTAAATGAAAGTATGATGAGTAATGTGGAAACACCTTCACCCATCCGAGACATGAGTCTCAATGTCTCGTTCACTGATTCACCCCAGACGTCAATGTCTTCATCACCCCAGACGTCAGACATCACCCCAGGCGTCAGACATGTCTTCATCACTACAGACGTCAGACATGTCTTCATCACCCTAGACGTCAGACATCACTCCAGGCGTCAGACATGTCTTCATCACTACAGACGTCAGACATGTCTTCATCACCCTAGACGTCAGACATCACCCCAGGCGTCAGACATGTCTTCATCACTACAGACGTCAGACATGTCTTCATCACCCCAGACGTCAGACATCACCCCAGGCGTCAGACATGTCTTCATCACTACAGACGTCAGACATGTCTTCATCACCCTAGACGTCAGACATCACCCCAGGCGTCAGACATGTCTTCATCACTACAGACGTCAGACATGTCTTCATCACCCTAGACGTCAGACATCACCCCAGGCGTCAGACATGTCTTCATCACCCTAGACGTCAGACATCACCCCAGGCGTCAGACATGTCTTCATCACTACAGACGTCAGACATGTCTTCATCGCCCCAGACGTCAGACATCACCCCAGGCATCAGACATGTCTTCATCACTACAGACGTCAGACATGTCTTCATCACCCTAGACGTTAGACATCACCCCAGACGTCAGACATGTCTTCATCACCCTAGACGTCAGACATCACCCCAGACGTCAGACATGTCTTCATCACCCTAGACGTCAGACATCACCCCAGACGTCAGACATCACCCCAGATGTCAGACATGTCTTCATCACTCCAGACGTCAACCATCACCCTAGACGTCAGACATCACCCCAGATGTCAGACATGTCTTCATCACTACAGAGATCAGACATGTCTTCATCACCCTAGACGTCAGACATCACCCCAGACGTCAGACATGTCTTCATCACCCCAGACGTCAGACATATGTCATATCGTCATTTCAACGGTTAATTGCTTACCTCGTCAAGGTCAACCAGCATCATTAACATGATGGCTTCATCCAGACAGACAGGACTAACTACTTCTGGACTCCGTTGGCTGCCTCTTGTAACGACCGCTTGTCATTTTCATGGCACCAACAACTGAACGTTGACACTGTGTTTCTCAATGTCCTGTACACCGGTTTGGAGATGCTTCGGGATTATCAGCCACTGTGTTTAGATTCACTGGCATGTAAACTGATCTCTCAACGCAACACTGTCGCCAAACTGCCCCCCCCTCCCTTACCCCCATAAAAAAAAACAGAAAAACAACGGCACAAACACAGATTGCCTGGGTACTGCGTCCAGGACACTCCGGTACTCTGCGCGAACTGAACAAAACACACAGTTGACAACTTGTCGAGTCGTGCGAGTGAGCCAGGACCAAACCCGTCATGAATTATTACCAATTTCAGAGTTTCATTTCTAAATTTTCTGAAACAATATATATATATATATATATATATATATATATATATATATATATATATATATATATATATATATATATATAACACATTCGTACACGCTTAGTTCTACCATCACAAATTATCTAGAAATTCTAGTAATGATAATGGGTAAATATGGGATAAATTTGGCATATTTTCCATTATATAGATTTTAGACACAAATTACAGTGGGAGTAAGTGCTAAATTTCCATCCATGATTAGAGATAAAAAAGAAAAAAAAAATACCGCCAGAAAATATGTGTAAACATTGTCACAGTCGGGAGGACCCGGGCTCACGCGCACGTACACTGAACGTGGCATGACTGGTTTAGTGTCTGTCTGTCTGAATATACTACCGTCTGTCGGTCCCTCGTATATATATAAACCAATGTCGGATATTAGTGAAAGTGCGATGAATTTATTACAAAGTAGTGAATACTGAGGAAGTACACCTCTAGCATAACAAGTTTCATCATTACCACCCAGTTTGGCCTTCCCGTCACCACAATACCAAATCACAATTTTCCGTTACCCACCTGTTTCTTCATTACTAGATTTCTACCAATTCGTTCATGAAAATCACCGTTTGGCAACGTGTAGTCTGCGTGAACCACACATAGCAGGACCAAGGAGAATGTACTCAGTAGGTACAACGATACCAAATTATCAATTTTTGGTGGAAAGAGTTGGCCAAACTTGTTAATAATATCGGTAATTAAATCCCTTGCAACTGAGTAACACGTAGAGAATGGTTATGGGTAAACCAACTCGTCCAAAGTAGGACTTGTTAAATTCTGATAATTCTGCAAGCAAGACGTGTAAGATTTCAAACAGTTACCTCGATGCCTCTTGCAATCTTGTAAGAAATCGGTGGCACATCAAAGGGTTGTTGGTCGTAATTCTACCAGTCTGCAGACAGAACAGCTGTAGCTAAACATCCAGGCAAGATCATGTGATGATGTAGGGCCGCAGCAGCCTTAGGGCCAACACTAGGTTCTTGCAGTGCAGACGACAAATACACAACAGCCACCTGCTGTGGTGGCGCCATCTGACATCTGAGTTAGCAACTAATATCGATACCAGATATCGCGAGATGCGGGGGTGGAGGGGTAGTATTGTTCAGCCAACGGCGACGCAGATCAACACGTTAAACTGAAAGCCAGTGACGCATAATGAGTCAGAGTTTAACTTACATATAACATTACCTCGCGACGAAAAATCGTGAGAGTTGATGCTGATGAAATTAACAAAATGAAGTGGGAACTGAACGTGGAAGCAATCAGACGTGTCCCTAAGAGTTCAGCAAGACTGTACACCTCAGCGCCGCTCAGGCCAGCAGCAGTGTTGTCTCAAGTCTCGATGATGCTTCAACTGTACGAGGCCAATCCAGCTGAATTTTCTTTCCCGTCTGGCTACAGGGGATGAGACGTGGGACCACCATTACTGAGAGAGCCCTGGTCTCCATGCTGGACTATACGCGCAGCGCGAACCAACACGCCAGACTCCCTCCACGTCATGAGGTTTTGGCCGCAAGCTTCTGCAGGCAAGATCACGACTATTGATGACCTAAAAATAATATGCTGAAGAGGTGATCGCAGTCACTGATAATGTTGGCCTGATTAGAAAATTGCGTAATGAACCGGTCCGCAAGACCCATATGTTGTGCAAGCTGACATCTGTGTCCTCTGGTGGTGAACGACTCGACCACCTCTCCCCACACAACCCGGGCCTGCCTGCCACCGGGTGGCTATCAGTATTATTTCGAAATGCGACGTTCCCACCTGCGTGGCAGCCGCTGTGAGTCTAATGAGGGGCTGACGGAGGCTACTGAAGGCCAGCCTGTTCTGTCTGTGTAAGGCTGGCATCGCGAACTTGAAGGAAAAAAAAAATAATGGAACAAATTGAAGTCAGTTGAAATCATATAAAAAAAAACAATAACAATCGTTTCTCTGACAATACATTTCACTAATACGTCAGATCTACAACTTTCAGACAGCCCCATGTGTATATAGCCAATGTAGCCATAACCCAATTGTTATGTTTTGTACCGGTATCAGAGGCAACTTAACGCCTCCCCCCCCACCCTTGTGCTCATCCTGCGAGCATAGCGCAAAAGTACAGACGTTCATAACCTACGAAACATCGAAAACAAACGTAACATGTAGGAACCAAACTATTTCAGCTACAGAGAAGACTGAGGAAGGCCAATGAAAGCTGGGTTCTGATCTCAAGTACTGCGGGCTTACTTAAAACATTAATGAACGAGCAAGTGGTTCACTGGCTCGTAGGTTAGGTACACAGGGTTGATATATGACGTTATCATATATAGTCTGGCGATGTTTGTGTAAGTGGTGATGCGAGGTGTGTGTGTGTGTGTGTGTGTGTGTGTGTGTGTGTGTGTGGTGAAAACTATGACAGTGTTCGAATAAGTGAAAAAGTAATGCTCAAACTTTTGCATGCAGAAGATTTCACATCACAACTTAAGGGAACGAATGAGAGAAAAATGGAAAATTCTGGAAAAAAGAGACAAATATTCCTGTTTATCTACACAAGGATCCTAGATTCAGAAATCATAGAAAACTATAAACTTAAAGATAGAGGTAACACTGCAGCAATTATAGCTAACACTGAGCATTAACCACAGACAACACTGAGCTGACACTAGGGCCAACACTGAGCACCAACCATGGCCAACACTGAGCAGCAACCATGGCCAGCATTGATCACAACCATGGCCAACATTGAGCATAACCATGGCCAACAATAAGCAGCAACCATGGCCAACACTGAGTATCAACCATGGCCAACACAATGCAGAAACCATTACCAACACTGAACATGACCATGACCAACACTGAGCATGAGCATGACCAACATTGAGCATAACCATAACCAACACTGAGCATAACCAGGACCAATATTGAGCATAACCATGACCAACACAGCATAACCATGACCAACACTGAGCATAACCATGACAAACACTGCGCATAATCATGACCAACACTAAGCATAACCATGACCAACACTGAGCATAACCATGACCAACACTAAACATAACCATGACCAACACTGAGCATAACCATGACCAACACTAAACATAACCATGACCAACACTGAGCATAACAAGGACCAACACTGAGCAAAACCATGACCAACACTGAGCATAACCATGACCAACACTGCGCACAACCATGGCCAACACTGAGCATAACCATGACCAACACTGAGCATAACCATGACAAACACTGCGCATAACCATGACCAACACTGAGCATGACCATGACCAACACTGAGCATGACCATGACAAACACTGCGCATAATCATGACCAACACTGAGCATAACCAGGACCAACACTGAGCATGACCATTACCAACACTGAGCATAACCAGGACCAACACTGAGCATAACCATGACCATCACTGAGCAAAACCATGACCAACACTGAGCATAACAAGGACCAACACTGAGCATGACCATGACCAACACTGAGCATAACCAGGACAAACACTGAGCATAACCATTACCAACACTGAGCATAACCATAACCAACACTGAGCATAACCAGGACAAACACTGAGCATACTGGACCAACACTGAGCATAACCATAACCAACACTGAGCATAACCATAACCAACACTGAGCATAACCATGGCCAACACTGAGCATGACCATGACCAACACTGAGCATAACCATGGCCAACACTGAGCATAACCATAACCAACACTGAGCATAACCATGACCAACACTGAGCATAACCATGACCAACACTGAGCATAACCATTACCAACACTGAGCATAACCATAACCAACACTGAGCATAACCATGGCCAACACTGAGCATGACCATGACCAACACTGAGCATGACCATGACCAACAATAAACATAACCATAACCAACACTGAGCATGACCATGAACAACACTGAGCATAACCATGACCAACACTAAACATAACCATGACCAACACTGAGCATAACCATGACCAACACTGAGCATAACCATGACCAACACTGAGCATGACCATGACCAACACTGAGCATAACCATGACCAACACTGAGCATGACCATGACCAACACTGAGCATAACCATGACCAACACTGAGCATGACCATGACCAACACTGAGCATGACCATGACCAACACTGAGCATAACCATGACCATCACTGAGCATAACCATGACCAACAATAAACATAACCATGACCAACACTGAGCATAACCATGACCAACACAGCATGACCATGACCAACACTGAGCATAACCATGACCAACACTGAGCATAACCATGACCAACAATAAACATAACCATGACCAACACTGAGCATAACCATGACCAACACTGAGCATAACCATGACCAACACTGAGCATAACCATGACCAACACTGAGCATAACCATGACCAACACTGAGCATGACCATGACCAACAATAAACATAACCATGACCAACACTGAGCATAACCATGACCAACACTGAGCATGACCATGACCAACAATAAACATAACCATGACCAACACTGAGCATGACCATGACCAACACTAAACATAACAATGACCAACACTGAGCATGACCATGACCAACACTGAGCATGACCATGACCAACACTGAGCATAACCATGACCAACACTGAGCATAACCATGACCAACACTAAACATAACCATGACCAAAAACCATGAGAGATTCTCAACTACACCTGGACACTCATGATCGAAATACGTCATTCATTGTATAGAAGGTCTTTGATCATTCATCCTTGACACGTGGCTTCCCTGCAATTGCCTGGTGGAAATTTAGTTCTTTATCGGTGCACTTTTCCAAGGACAGTGTATGGTCTGTGGCTGCCAGTGCTGTGATTGGCAATTAAGGAGATTCCCAAATGGGGGGGAGGGGGGGGGTGGTTGTATGTCGAATAAGTGAGCCGATCCTTTTCATGTGGGGAGTTGGTAAGCTTTTACACACACACACACACACACACACACACACACACACACACACACACAATATATATATATATATATATATATATATATATATATATACCAACAAAGTGCCTAGGAACGCGCACCTTCATAGAACATACAAACCTCCAACAACCAGGATCGAACCCGAGACCCTTGTGCCACAGGCGAGAATGCTACCGCGAAAAATGGCGAACACGCAAATATACATACCTACACAGCTTTCCATGGTTTACCCCAGACGCTTCACATGCCTTGATTCAATCCACTGACAGCACGTCAACCCCGGTATACCACATCGCTCCAATTCACTCTATTCCTTGCCCTCCTTTCACCCTCCTGCATGTTCAGGCCCCGATCACAAAAAATCTTTTTCACTCCATCCTTCCACCTCCAATTTGGTCTCCCTCTTCTCCTCGTTCCCTCCACCTCCGACACATATATTCTCTTGGTCAATCTTTCCTCACTCATTCTCTCCATGTGCCCGAACCATTTCAAAACACCCTCTTCTGCTCTCTCAACCACGCTCTTTTTATTTCCACACATCTCTCTTACCCTTACGTTACTCACTCGATCAAACCACCTCACACCACACATTGTCCTCAAACATCTCATTTCCAGCACATCCATCCTCCTGCGCACAACTCTATCCATAGCCCACGCCTCGCAACCATACAACATTGTTGGAACAACTATTCCTTCAAACATACCCATTTTTGCTTTCCGAGATAATGTTCTCGACTTCCACACATTCTTCAAGGCTCCCAGAATTTTCGCCCCCTCCCCCACCCTATGATCCACTTCCGCTTCCATGGTTCCATCCGCTGCCAGATCCACTCCCAGATATCTAAAACACTTCACTTCCTCCAGTTTTTCTCCATTCAAACTCACCTCCCAATTGACTTGACCCTCAACCCTACTGTACCTAATAACCTTGCTCTTATTCACATTTACTCTTAACTTCCTTCTTTCACACACTTTACCAAACTCAGTCACCAGCTTCTGCAGTTTCTCACATGAATCAGCCACCAGCGCTGTATCATCAGCGAACAACAACTGACTCACTTCCCAAGCTCTCTCATCCCCAACAGACTTCATACTTGCCCCTCTTTCCAAAACTCTTGCATTCACCTCCCTAACAACTCCATCCATAAACAAATTAAACAACAATGGAGACATCACACACCCCTGCCGCAAACCTACATTCACTGAGAACCAATCACTTTCCTCTCTTCCTACACGTACACATGCCTTACATCCTCGATAGAAACTTTTCACTGCTTCTAACAACTTTTTTTTTTTTAACTTTCTAAAATGGGAAACAGAAGAAGGAGTCACGCGGGGAGTGCTCATCCTCCTCGAAGGCTCAGATTGGGGTGCCTAAATGTGTGTGGATGTAACCAAGATGTGAAAAAAGGAGAGATAGGTAGTATGTTTGAGGAAAGGAACCTGGATGTTTTGGCTCTGAGTGAAACGAAGCTCAAGGGTAAAGGGGAAGAGTGGTTTGGGAATGTCTTGGGAGTAAAGTCAGGGGTTAGTGAGAAGACAAGAGCAAGGGAAGGAGTAGCAATACTCCTGAAACAGGAGTTGTGGGAGTATGTGATAGAATGTAAGAAAGTAAATTCTCGATTAATATGGGTAAAACTGAAAGTTGATGGAGAGAGATGGGTGATTATTGGTGCATATGCACCTGGGCATGAGAAGAAAGATCATGAGAGGCAAGTGTTTTGGGAGCAGCTGAATGAGTGTGTTAGTGGTTTTGATGCACGAGACCGGGTTATAGTGATGGGTGATTTGAATGCAAAGGTGAGTAATGTGGCAGTTGAGGGAATAATTGGTATACATGGGGTGTTCAGTGTTGTAAATGGAAATGGTGAAGAGCTTGTAGATTTATGTTCTGAAAAAGGACTGATGATTGGGAATACCTGGTTTAAAAAACGAGGTATACATAAGTATACTTATGTAAGTAGGAGAGATGGCCAGAGAGCGTTATTGGATTACGTGTTAATTGACAGGCGCGCGAAAGAGAGACTTTTGGATGTTAATGTGCTGAGAGGTGCAACTGGAGGGATGTCTGACCATTATCTTGTGGAGGATAAGGTGAAGATTTGTATGGGTTTTCAGAAAAGAAGAGTGAATGTTGGGGTGAAGAGGGTGGTGAGAGTAAGTGAGCTTGGGAAGGAGACTTCTGTGAGGAAGTACCAGGAGAGACTGAGTACAGAATGGAAAAAGGTGAGAACAATGGAAGTAAGGGGAGTGGGGGAGGAATGGGATGTATTTAGGGAATCAGTGATGGATTGCGCAAAAGATGCTTGTGGCATGAGAAGAGTGGGAGGTGGGTTGATTAGAAAGGGTAGTGAGTGGTGGGATGAAGAAGTAAGAGTATTAGTGAAAGAGAAGAGAGAGGCATTTGGACGATTTTTGCAGGGAAAAAATGAAATTGAGTGGGAGATGTATAAAAGAAAGAGACAGGAGGTCAAGAGAAAGGTGCAAGAGGTGAAAAAAAGGGCAAATGAGAGTTGGGGTGAGAGAGTATCATTAAATTTTAGGGAGAATAAAAAGATGTTCTGGAAGGAGGTAAATAAAGTGCGTAAGACAAGGGAGCAAATGGGAACTTCAGTGAAGGGCACAAATGGGGAGGTGATAACAAGTAGTGGTGATGTGAGAAGGAGATGGAGTGAGTATTTTCAAGGTTTGTTGAATGTGTTTGATGATAGAGTGGCAGATATAGGGTGTTTTGGTCGAGGTGGTGTGCAAAGTGAGAGGGTTAGGGAAAATGATTTGGTAAACAGAGAAGAGGTAGTAAAAGCTTTGCGGAAGATGAAAGCCGGCAAGGCAGCAGGTTTGGATGGTATTGCAGTGGAATTTATTAAAAAAGGGGGTGACTGTATTGTTGACTGGTTGGTAAGGTTATTTAATGTATGTATGACTCATGATGAGGTGCCTGAGGATTGGCGGAATGCGTGCATAGTGCCATTGTACAAAGGCAAAGGGGATAAGAGTGAGTGCTCAAATTACAGAGGTATAAGTTTGTTGAGTATTCCTGGTAAATTATATGGGAGGATATTGATTGAGAGGGTGAAGGCATGTACAGAGCATCAGATTGGGGAAGAGCAGTGTGGTTTCAGAAGTGGTAGACGATGTGTGGATCAGGTGTTTGCTTTGAAGAATGTATGTGAGAAATACTTTGAAAAGCAAATGGATTTGTATGTAGCATTTATGGATCTGGAGAAGGCATATGATAGAGTTGATAGAGATGCTCTGTGGAAGGTATTAAGAAAATTTGGTGTGGGAGGCAAGTTGTTAGAAGCAGTGAAAAGTTTTTATCGAGGATGTAAGGTATGTGTACGTGTAGGAAGAGAGGAGAGTGATTGGTTCTCAGTGAATGTAGGTTTGCGGCAGGGGTGTGTGATGTCTCCATTGTTGTTTAATTTGTTTATGGATGGGGTTGTTAGGGAGGTAAATGCAAGAGTTTTGGAAAGAGGGGCAAGTATGAAGTCTGTTGGGGATGAGAGAGCTTGGTAAGTGAGTCAGTTGTTGTTCGCTGATGATACAGCGCTGGTGGCTGATTCATGTGAGAAACTGCAGAAGCTGGTGACTGAGTCTGGTAAAGTGTGTGAAAGAAGAAAGTTAAGAGTAAATGTGAATAAGAGCAAGGTTATTAGGTACAGTAGGGTTCAGGGTCAAGTCAATTGGGAGGTAAGTTTGAATGGAGAAAAACTGGAGGAAGTAAAGTGTTTTAGATATCTGGGAGTGGATCTGGCAGCGGATGGAACCATGGAAGCGGAAGTGGATCATAGGGTGGGGGAGGGGGCGAAAATCCTGGGAGCCTTGAAGAATGTGTGGAAGTCGAGAACATTATCTCGGAAAGCAAAAATGGGTATGTTTGAAGGAATAGTGGTTCCAACAATGTTGTATGGTTGCGAGGCGTGGGTTATGGATAGAGTTGTGCGCAGGAGGATGGATATGCTGGAAATGAGATGTTTGAGGACAATGTGTGGTGTGAGGTGGTTTGATCGAGTAAGTAACGAAAGGGTAAGAGAGATGTGTGGAAATAAAAAGAGCGTGGTTGAGAGAGCAGAAGAGGGTGTTTTGAAATGGTTTGGGCACGTGGAGAGAATGAGTGAGGAAAGATTGACCAAGAGGATATATGTGTCGGAGGTGGAGGGAACGAGGAGAAGTGGGAGACCAAATTGGAGGTGGAAAGATGGAGTGAAAAAGATTTTGTGTGATCGGGGCCTGAACATGCAGGAGGGTGAAAAGAGGGCAACTGGATCGATGTGGTATACCGGGGTTGACGTGCTGTCAATGGATTGCATCAGGGCATGTGAAGCGTCTGGGGTAAACCATGGAAAGCTGTGTATGTATGAATATTTGCGTGTGTGGACGTATGTATATACATGTGTATGGGGGTGGGTTGGGCCATTTCTTTCGTCTGTTTCCTTGCGCTACCTCGCAAACGCGGGAGACAGCGGCAAAAAAAAAAGAAAAAGAAAAAAAAAAATACATATATATATACATGCACATATTCATACTTGCTGCCTTCATCCAGTGCCGTTTCCACCCCACCACACACGAAATAGCATCCCCTACTCCCATCCCCTTCAGTGAGGCAGCGCCAGGAACAAACAAAAAGGCCACAGTCGTTCACACTCAGTCTTTAGCTGTCATATGTAATGCACCGAAACCACAGCTCCCTTTCCACATCCAGGCCCCACAGACCTTTCCATGGTTTTCCCAAGACATTTCACATGCCCTGGTTCAATCCATTGATAGCACGTCCACCCTGGTATACCACATCGTTCCAATTCACTCTATTCCTTGCACCCCTTTCACCCTCCTGTAAGTTCAAGCCCCGATCGCTCAAAATCTTTTTCACTCCATCCTTCCACCTCCAATCTGGTCTCCCACTTCTCCTCATTCCCTCCACCTCTGACACATATATCCTCTTTGTTGATCTTTCCTCACTCATTCTCTCCATGCGTCCAAACCATTTCAACACACCATCTTCTGCTCTCTCAACCACACTCTTTTTATTACCACACATCTCTCTTACCCTTTCATTACTTACTCGATGAAACCACCTCTCACTACATATTGTCCTCAAACATCTCATTTCCAGCACATCCACCCCCCTCCGCACAACCTTATCTACAGCCCGTGTCTCGCAACCATATAACATTGCTGGAACTACTATTTCTTCAAACATACCCACTTTTGCTCTCCGAGATAACGTTCTCGCCTTCCACACATTCTACAACTATACCAGACCCTTCGTTCCCTCCCCAACCCTGTGACTCACTTCGCTTCCATGGTTCCATCCCCTGCCAAATCCACTCCCAGATATCTAAAACACTTCACTTCCTCCAGTTTTTCTCCATTCAAACTTACCTCCCAGGTAACTTGTCCCTCAACCCTACTGAACCTAATAACCTTGCTCTTATTCACATTCACTCTAAACTTTCTTCCTTCACACACTTTACCAAACTAAGTCACCAACTTCTGCAATTTCTCATCCGAATCAGCCACCAGCGCTGTATCATCAGCGAACAACAGCTGGCTCACTTCCCAAGCCCTCTCATCCACAACAGGCTGCATACTTGCCCCTCTCTCCAAAACTTTTGCATTCACCTCCCTAACCACCCCATCCGTAAACAAATTAAACAACCATGGAGACATCACGCATCCCTGCCGCTAACCGACATTCACTGGGAACCAGTCACTTTCCTCTCTTCGTATTCGTACACATGCCTTACATCCTTGGTAAAACTTTTCACTTCTTCCAGCAACTTACCTCCCAAACAATATGCTCTTAAAACCTACAAAACATCTATATCCACCCTATCATATGTCTTCTCCAGCTCCATAAATGCCACATAAAATCTATCTGTTTTTCTAAGTATTTCTTTCATACATTCCCCAAAGCAAACAGTGAAAGAGAAGAGAAAGGTGTTTGGACGATTTTTGCAGGGAAGTAGTGCAAATGACTAGGAGATGTATGAAAGAAAACTGCAGGAGGTCAAGAGAAAGGTGCAAGAGGTGAAAAAGAGAGCAAATGAGATTGGGGTGAGAGAGTTTCAATAGATTTTAGGGAGAATAAAAAGATGTTTTGGAAGGAGGTAAATAAGGTGCGTAAGACAAGAGAACAAATGGGAACATCGGTCAAGGTGGAAAATGGGGAGGTAATAACAAGTAGCGATGAAGTGAGAAGGAGATGGAGTGGATATCTTGAAGGTTTGTTGAATGGGTTTGATGACAGAGTGGCAGATACGCGGTGTTTTGGTCAAGGTGGTGTACGAAGTGAGAGGGTCAGGGAGAGTGGTTTGGTGAACAGAGAAGAGGTAGTGAAAGATTTTTGAAAGATGAAAGCCGCCAAGGCGGCAGTCTGGATGGTATTGAAGTGAAATCTATATATACATAAAAAAGGGGTGACTGTGTTCTTGATTGGTTGGCAAGGATACTCAATTAATGTATGGTGCATGGTGAAATGCCTGAGGATTGGCGGAACGCATGTATAGTGCCACTGTACAAAGGGAAAGGGGATAAAGGTGAATGTTCAAATTACAGAGGCATAAGTCTGCTGAGTACTCTTGGGAAATTATATGCGAGGGTATTGATTGAGATGGTAAAGGCATGTACAGATCATCAGATTTGGGAAGAGCACCTGGTTTCAAAGGTGGTAGAGGATATATATATATATATATATATATATATATATATATATATATATATATATATATATATATATATATACATATCATTCATTCATTATACTTTGTCGCTGTCTCCCGCGTTAGCGAGGTAGCGCAGGCATATACACATGTACATACATACACGTCCACACACGCACATATACATACCTTTACATCTCAACGTATAAATATATATACACATACAGACATATAAATATATACACATGTACATAATTCATACTGTCTGCCCTCATTGATTCCCGTCGCCATCCCGCCACACATGAAATAACAACCCCCTCCTCCCGCATGTGCGCGAGGTAGCGCTAGGAAAACGACAACAAAGGCCACATTCGTTCACACTCAGTCTCTAGCTGTCATGTATAATGCACCGAAACCACAGCTCCCTTTCCACATCCAGGCCCCACAGAACTTTCCATGGTTTACCCCAGACGCTTCACATGCCCTGGTTCAATCCATTGACAGCATGTCGACCCCGGTATACCACATCATTCCAATTCACTCTATTCCTTGCACGCCTTTCACCCTCCTGCATGTTCAGACCCCGATCACTCAAGATCTTTTTCACACCATCTCTCCACCTCCAATTTGGTCTCCCACTTCTCCTCGTTCCCTCCACCTCTTACACATATATCCTCTTTGTCAATCTTTCCTCACTCATTCTCTCCATGTGACCAAACCATTTCAAAACACCCTCTTCTGCTCTCTCAACCACTCTTTTCATTACCACACCTCTCTCTTACCCTTTCATTACTTATTCGATCAAACCACCTCACACTACATATTGTCCTCAAACATCTCATTTCAAGCACATCCATCCTCCTACGCACAACTCTATCCATAGCCCACGCCTCGCAACCATACAACATTGTTGGAACCACTATTCCTTCAGACATACCCATTTTTGCTTTCCAAGATAACGTTCTCGACTTCCACACATTCTTCAACGCTTCAGAACTTTCGCCCCCTCACCCACCCCATGATTCACTTCCACTTCCATGGTCCCATGCGCTGCCAAATCCACTCCCAGATATCTAAAACACTTCACTTCCTCCAGTTTTTCTCCTTTTAAACTTACCTCCCAATTGACTTGTCCCTCAACCCTACTGTACCTAATAACCTTGCTCCTATTCACATTTACTCTCAGCTTTCTTCTTTCACACACACTTTACCAAACTCAGTCACAAGCTTCTGCAGTTTCTCACACGAATCAGCCACCAGCGCTATATCATCAGCGAACAACAACTGACTCACTTCCCAAGCTCTCTCATCCACAACAGACTGCATACTTGCCCTTCTTTCCAAAACTCTTGCAATCACCTCCCTAACAACCCCATCCATAAACAAATTAAACAACCATGGAGACATCACGCACCCCTGCCGCAACCCAACATTCACTACAAACCAATCACTTTCCTCTCTTCCTGCACGTACACATGCCTTACATCCTCGATAAAAACTTTTCACTGCTTCTAACAACTTGCCTCCCACACCATATATTCTTAATACCTTCCACAGAGCATCTCTATCAACTCTATCATATGCCTTCTCCAGATCCATAAAAGCTACATACAAATCCATTTGCTTTTCTAAGTATTTCTCATATACATTCTTCAAAGCAAACACCTGATCCACACATCCTCTACCACTTCTGAAACCACACTGCTCTTCCCCAATCTGATGTTCTGTACATGCTTTCACCCTCTCAATCAATACCCTCCCATATAATTTACCAGGAATACTCAACAAACTTATACCTCTGTAATTTGAGCACTCACTCTTATCCCCTTTGCCTTTGTACAATGGCACTATGCAAGCATTCCGCCAATCCTCAGGCACCTCACCATGAATCATACATACATTAAATAACCTTACCAACCAGTCAACAATACAGTCACCCCCCTTTTTTTTAATAAATTCCACTGCAATACCATGCAAACCTGCTGCCTTGCCGGCTTTCATCTTCCGCAAAGCTTTTACTACTTCTCTGTTAACCAAAACATTCTCCCTAACCCTCTCACTTTGCACACCACCTCGACCAAAACACCCTATATCCGCCTCTCTATCATCAAACACATTCAAAAAACCTTCAAAATACTCACTCCATCTCTTTCTCACATCAACACTACTTGTTATCACCTCCCCATTTGCCCCCTTCACTGATTGGTCCCTTGTCTTACGCACTTTATTTAACCCCTTTCAAAACATCTTTATATATATATATATATATATATATATATATATATATATATATATATATATATATATATATATATATATATATCTTATTATTTATTTATTCTGCTTTGTTGCTGTCTCCCGCGTTTGCGAGGTAGCGCAAGGAAACAGACGAAAGAAATGGCCCAACCCACCCCCATACACATGTATATACATACACGTCCACACACGCAAATATACATACCCATACATCTCGATGTACACATATATATACACACACAGACACATACATATATACACATGCACACAATTCACACTGTCTCCCTTTATTCATTTCCATATATATATATATATATATATATATATATATATATATATATATATATATATATATATATATAATCCCTGGGGATAGGGGGGAAAGAATACTTCCCACGTATTCTCTGCGTGTCGTAGAAGGCGACTAAAAGGGGAGGGAGTGGGGGCTGAAAATCCTCCCCTCTCGTTTCTAATTTTCCAAAAGAAGGAACAGAGAAGCGGGCCAAGTGAGGAATTCCCTCTAAGGCTCAGTCCTCTGTTCTTAACGCTACCTCGCTAACGTGGGAATAATGAATATGTATGAAATATATATATATATATATATATATATATATATATATATATATATATATATATATATATATATATATATATATATATTCGTATGAGTCCACGGGGAAAATGAAACACGAAAAGTTCCCAAGTGCACTTTCGTGTCATAATCACATCATCAGGGGAGACACAAGAGAGAAATATAACAGTCAGTTGATATACATCAAAGAGACGACGCTAGGACACCATTTGGTAAATATGTGATTGTCCAAAAACATATATATATATATTGGTCACGATTTCCACTGTATGTGTGGCGCGTGGTGAGGCGCCTGGGGACTGGCGGAGTGCCTGTATAGTACCATTGTATAGAAGCAAGGGGGACAAGAGTGAATGTTCGAAATACAGAAATACAAGTTTTTTTTGGATGATGACAGACAAAGTGGCTACATACACAGAACATCAGACTGGGGAGGAACAGTCTGGCTTCAGGAGTAGTAAAGGGAGTGTGGATCAAGTGTTTGCCTTGAAGAATTTGCGTTAGAAATACTCAAGAGAAACAGAAGGACTTGCTTGTGGCATATATGTTCCTAGAGTATAGTAAGGTTGACTGAAACAAACGCTTTACGGATGGTGTTACGAATATTCGCATGACGTGGCGTGTGGTAAGAAAGCCACCTAAATCAGCGAGTGGTTTTTATTATAAGATTAAGGTGTGTGTACTAGAAGGAGGAGAGGAGGGTAAACAGTTCCAGGTAAAGAGGGTTTACGGCAGGGGTGTGTGGTGTCATCATGGCTTTTTAATCTGTTTATGATAGAGACGTGAGGAAGGTGAATGCGAGGGCCTTGGAGAGAGATGCGGGTATGATGTCTGTTAGGGATGGAGGGGGCGGCTGGGAGGTAAGTCAGACTGTTACTATATGCAGATGGCACGGCTCTGGTGGCATATTCGAGCCGGCAACTGCAGAAGCTGGTTTCTGTATGGGCCAGTGTAAGAAAATTGAAAATTTAGTTTTCATGTTATCATATTGTAAGGCTGTTGAACTTGGTAGGGTAGAGAGAGAGACTAGTTGGTTGAGATGTGAATATGATTGGAGAGATTTTTGAGGATGTAGTAGAGTGTTCTAGATACCTAGGAATGGACATGGCATGAAACCAGAGGATCTGAAGCAAGCCACAGGGTGGGTGAAAGCACAAAGGTACAACTAAACACACAGAGAGAAGTGTGGAGAGATAGGCCACCACCAAGTGTGAGGCTGAAGATGGATATGTTTGACGGAGCTGTAGTACCGATGGTGTTGGCCAGATGCCAGGCGTGGGCCCTAGATAAAAAAGTATAGAAAAGGGTGGAAGTGTTGGAAATGAAATGTTTGGCGTAGGGAGGGTTGATCGTATGAGAGATGATAAAGTAAGAGAGAGAGTTGTGGTACTAAGAAGAGTTTGCAGGAAAGAGCCGCAGAGGGCGTGCTGAGATGGTCTGGACGTATGGAGAGAATGACTAAGAGGGAATGAATGTCAGAAGTTTGGAGACAAGGAAGAAGGGGAAACTAAAAAGGAGGTGGAAGGATGAAGTGAATGGTGCTTTGAGGGATCGGGGCATGAACATACAGAAGGGTGAGGGGTGTCCATGGGAGAGAACGAATTGGAGGAATGTGGTTTACAGGGGTTGACGTACTGAACCAGGCTATATGAAGCGGTCGGCAGAAACCAAGGAAAGATCTGTAAATCCTGGCTGTGGACAGGAGGCTTAGGTTTCAGTGCATTATATATGAGATCAAGACGACCAGGAGCTGCCCTGATGGAAGCGCATTGCGGTAATTTTCGTCGTCCTGATACAACGCTTCGCTGTTAATATATATATATATATATATATATATATATATATATATATATATATATATATATATATAGACTGCTTTGTATATTTATGGAGAGATAAGGAGTCTAGTGCTTACCGACGCAGGTGGTGGAGTTGGGGCTACACACACACACACACACACACACACACACACACACACACACACACACACACACACACACACACATTGAACCGTTCCGTTCCCGTTCCTCTCCATCTTACGACCCCCGGGCGGCGGTGACCTTACTTGCCCTCCGCCAAGTCTCCCTCCCTCTGTTACAACATTAACACCCAAACAACCTAATCTAGCCGAGTTATGTACTGGGGGAGGCCAGTGCTCCGCCACTCTAATGTAAACAGATGGAGGTCTACAACGGTCCCATATATCTTGAGATGCCACAGTAATGAGGTCCACATGTCTGTTTCATGGGCATTCCGAGCTCATGACGCGAATGAACGTGGAAGAACTCCGTGCCGGTGTGACCTGGTTAACGCACGTGACCTTAAGCGAGCCAGTCATGAAATGCGACCTGGTATGACCTGGCTGGCAGATGACTGTGACCTGGTTCACGGAAGAATGTCAAGTGATGCGATGTGACGCGACTGAAGTTCATAATGTGACCGATCGAGCTGGTGGTGTGACCTGATCTGATCCAGTTACGATGTTGCCTGATGCGATCTACTCAACAATGTGACCTTCTGTGACCTAGTAAAAAAAACAAGACCTAATGTGGCCTGGTCATTCACCCCTGGCTAATAATATAACATAAGTTTACCAAGTCAACAGTTAGCAATGTGACCTGGCGTGACCTAGCTACCGACGTTATCTGCTGTGACCTAGTTAATGAAAGAAGTGCTACCTCGTTAAATATGTGACCCGATGTCACCTAGTCAGAAAGGTGTTCCTTGATGTGACCTAGTTAACACACGAAATGTGACCTGGTGTTAACTGCTCTGACTTGATCAAAACAGGTGGAAGAATATTACCTGAAGTGACCAAAATCATAATGTGACCTGATACATCCCAGTTAGCAATGTGACCTGATGTGATCTAGTTAGCCACGTGACCAAACGGGACCTTTACACGGTTTCATCTGGTGCGACCCAGTAGATGACGCGACTCCATACAACTTCAGTTAAAGGGAATTTGACCCCATTCAACGTAGTTAACGGAGGATGTGTGATCTCATATGGCTGATCTGAAGAATGAAATGTGACCTGACATGACCTGCATGACGTGCTTAACATAGCGATTCGGTGTGACGTAGTTAACGATGTGTTCCGACACGACCCACTAATTAACCTGACCTGGCTTGAGCTAGTTAATAGCATGACCTCGTGTGACCTGATTAACAATATGACACGGTGCAACCTCGTTTGCAATATGACTGTCATACGACTTAACGAAGGAGGCTTTGAACTATGATAACCTGAACTGACGTGGGACATGATAAGTGAAGTGACATTACCATGTCAGACATGAAAAGTGTGGTGACATGATCATGACGCACATGAAAAGTGAGGTGATATGATCATACAGAACATAAAAAGTGAGGTGAAATACTCATTTAGAACATGGAAAGTGAGTTGACATACTCTTGCAGGATATGACGAGTGAGGTGACATGATCATGCAAGACATGAAAAGTGTGGTGAAATGATGATGTAGGATATGAAAAGTGTGGAGACATGCTCATGCAGCACGTAAAAAGTGAGGTGACATGATGATGGACATCAAAATTGAGGTAACAAGATCATGTTGGGCATGAAAATTGAGGAGACATGCCCATGTTAGGTATCAAGTAAGGTGACATGATCATGTAGGAAATGAAGTGAGGTGACAGGATCACGGAGGACATGAAAAGTGAGGTGACATGATCATGGAGGACATGAAAAGTGAGGTGACATGATCATGGAAGACATGAAAAGTGAGGTGACATGATCATGGAGGACATGAAAAGTGAGGTGAAATGCTCCTATAGGACATAGAAAGTGAAGTGACATGATCATGTAAGTCATGAAAAGTGAATGACCTGATTATCTACATGAAAAGTGAGGTGACATGATCAAGTCGGACACGAAGTGCGGTGACATGATCATGTCGGACATGAACAGTGAGGTGACATAATCATGCAGGACATGAAAAGCGAGGTGACATGATCATGCAGGACATGAACAGTGAGGTGACATGCTAATGTGGGAGAAAATTAATATGGGTTGACGTGATGTTCTCGGGTCCAGACCGTTACCTGTTGCATCTTGCCAGACATGAGGGTCTAGTTACTAACCCTGTATCTTGACATGATCTCAATAACCAGCCCTGAATTATCAGGTTAAGTGGTACTCTTGAGAGACATGAGGCTCTAGTTCATCTAGAATCTTGCCTTGACTGAACGACCAGCTCTGAACCACCTCGTGGTACCCAATTAGATATGAGGCACTAGTTAATCTAGGGGTATAGGTACAGTTCAGTGACCAACTAGGAAGCGCGCCATCTAGTGTCAGGTGCTGTGTGATCACCATTTCCTTCACAATATTCACATGCATTCATGTACCCACCCACACGTCTGTCTATATACTCACGTACATACATATATAATGTCTTCACTTGACTATTATTGTAATCAGTGTTACTGACATCAACTTTGTAATAAATAACAGATTTAATATATACTTATCTAAATTTCTAAAAGGGAAAACAAAAGGAGTCATGCAGGGAGTGCTCATCCTCCTCGATAGCTCAGATTGGGTTGTCTAAATGTGTGTGGATGTAACCAAGATGAGAAAAAAAGGAGAGATAGGTAATGTGTTTGACGAAAGGAACCTGGATGTTTTGGCTCTGAGTGAAACGAAGCTCAAGGGTAAAGGGGAAGAGTGGTTTGGGAATATCTTAGGAGTAAAATCAGGGGTTGGTGAGAGGACAAGAGCAAAGGAAGGAGCAGCACTACTCCTGAAACAGGAGTTGTGGGAGTATGTGACAGAGCGTAAGAGAGTAAATTCTAGATTGATGTGGGTAAAATTGAAAGTGGATGGAGAATGATGGGTGACTACTGGTGCCTATGCACCTGGTCATGAGAAGAAAGATCATGAGAGGCAAGTTCGGGAGCAGCTGAGTGAGTGTGATAGGTTTGATGCACGAGACCGGGTTATAGTGATGGGTGATATGAATGCGAGGGTGGGTAATGTGACAGTTGAGGGTATAATTGGTGTATATATGGTGTTCAGTGTTGTAAATGGAAATGGTGAAGAGCTTGTGGATTTATGTGCTGAAAAAGGACTGGTGATTGGGAATACCTGGTTTAAAAAAAGAGATATACATAAATATACATATGTAAGTAGGAGAGATGGCCAGAGAGCGTTATTGGATTACGTGTTGATAGGAGCGTGAAAGAGAGACTTTTTGATGTTATTGTGCTGAGAGGGGCAACTGGAGGGATGTCTGACCATTATCTTGTGGAGGCTAAAGTAAAGATTTGTAGAGGTTTTCAGAAAAGAAGAGAGAATGTTGGGGTGAAGAGGGTGGTGAGAGTAAGTGAGCTTGGAAAGGAGACTTGTGTGAGGAAGTGCCAGGAGAGGTTGAGTGTAGAATGGCAAAAGGTGAGAGCAAATGACGTAAGGGGAGTGGGGGAGGAATGGGATGTATTTAGGGAAGCAGTAATGGCTTACACAAAAAATGCTTGTGGCATGAGAAAGGTGGGAGGTGGGCAGATCAGAAAGGGTAGTGAGTGGTGGGATGAAGAAGTAGGATTGTTAGTGAAAGAGAAGAGAGAGGCGTTTGGACGATTTTTGCAGGGAAATAGTGCAAATGACTGGGAGATGTATAAAAGAAAGCGGCAGGTCAAGAGAAAGGTGCAAGAGGTGAAAAAGAGGGCAAACGAGAGTTGGGTTGTGAGAGCATCATTAAATTTTAGGGAGAATAAAAAGATGTTTTGGAAGGAGGTAAATAACGTGCTTAAGACAAGACAACAAATGAGAACATCGGTGAAGGTGGCAAATGGGGAGGTAATAACAAGTAGTGATGAAGTAAGTATTTTGAAGGTTTGTTGAATGTGTTTGATGATAGAGTGGCAGAAAAAGGATGTTTTGGTCGGAGGGGAGTGCAAAGTGAGAGGGTCAGGGAGAATGGTTTGATAAACAGAGAAGAGATGGTGAAAGCTTAGTGGAAGATGAAAGTCGGCAAGGCGGCGGATGTGGATGATATTGCAGTGGAATTTATTAAAAGAGGAAGTGACTGTGTTGTTGATTACTTGGTAAGGATACTAAATGTATGTATGGATAATGGCGATGTGCCTGAGCATTGGCGGAATGCATGCATAGTGCCTCTGTACAAAGGCAAAGGGGATAAAGGTGAGTGTTCATACTATAGAGGCATAGGTTTGTTGAGTATTTCTGGGAAATTATATGTGAGGGTATTGATTGAGAGGGTAAAGGCATGTACAGAGCATCAGATAGGGGAAGAGCAGTGTGGTTTCAGAAGTGGTAGAGGATGTGTGGATCTGGTGTTTGCTTTGGAGAATGTGAGAAATACTCAGAAAAACAAATGGATTAGTATGCAGCATTTATGGATCTGGAGAAGGCATATGATAGGGATGATAGAGATGCTTTGTGGAAGGTTTTAAGAGTATATGGTGTGGGAGGTAAGTTGCCAGAAGCAGTGAAAAGTTTTTATCGAGGATGTAAGGCATGTGTAAGAGTAGGAAGGGAGGAAAGTGACTGGTTCCCAGTGAACGTCGGTTTGCAGAAGGGGTGCGTGATGTCTCTATGGTTGTTTAATTTGTTTATGGATGGGGTGGTTAGGGAGGTGAATGCAAGAGTTTTGGAGAGACGGGTAAGTATGCAGTCTGTTGTGGATGAGAGGGCTTGGGAAGTGAGTCAGTTTGTTATTCGCTGATGATACAAGGCTGGTGAATGATTCGGGTGAGAAACTGCAGAGGTTGGTGACTGAGTTTGGTATAGTATGTAAAAGAAGAAAGTTGAGAGTAAATGAGAATAAGAGCAAGATTATTAGGTTCAGTAGGGCTGAGGGACAAGTTAATTGGGAGGTAAGTTTGAATGGAGAAAAACTGGAAGTGAAGGCAACATTTACATTAAAGGCTTTAAGAAACATGGGAAGTAGAGTAAAATTATTATTATTACGGAGAACTAAAAGATTCTTGGTGTCAATGGGAGGTTTAGATTCAACTCTACAAAATGATTTCTTTACTAACTTAAGGGATTTATTAATGAGAGATCTAGGGTACTTTAACTTATATCCAATAGAATATATCTTCTCAAACTCATCATCAATAAACTCTGGACTACAAATACTTATGCCCTAAGGAACATAGATTGAAATGATGGTAATTAATTTCTGTGATATTGAGATGAGTAATAATGGGTATATGAGCATACGTTGGTCGGTTTTCTGTATATGCTAACTTAAACTTGTTTCCTTGCCTATGGATTATGCAATCTAAATATGGTAGCAACCCATTATTTTCATTTTCTACAGTAAATTTGATGGAAGGTACTAAACTGTTAAGTAAGGGGAGAAATATTTGTAAATCTTAATTTGTTGGCCAAACACAAAGATCCATAGGCAAGGAAACAAGTTTAAGTTTAGCATATACAGAAAACCCACCAATGTATGCTCATATATTCATTATTACTCATCTCAACATGACAGAGTTAAATTATCATCATTTCAATCTATGTTCCTTAGGGCATTACGTATTTGCAGTCCAGAGCTTATTGATGTAGAGTTCGAGAAGATATATTCTATTGGAACCAAGTTAAAGTACCCTAGATCTTTCATTGATAAATCCCTTAAGTTAGCAAAGAAATCATTTTATAAAGTTAAACCCAAACTTCCCATTGACACCAAAAATCTTTTAGTTCTCCCTTTTAATAACAATTTTACTTTACTTCCCAAGCTACTTAAATCCTTTAATGTAAATGCTGCCTTCAGTAACAAAAATACATTATCTTAATCAGCAACTCACCAGAAAATTCTCCTGGATGCATCCATATAAAGTACCATGTAGAATTTATGTTGGGCAGATTGGTAAGGATCTTTTTGTCAGACTTAAGCAACATAATATAGTATAAGAAATATAGTATAAAAACAGGACAAGAATCAAATGCCTTGTTTAATCACGTTAAGAACTATGATTCTTGCACTGACTGGAGTAATGCCATCTCAGTTATCAACTCTAACTACAGTACCACGAGAAATATCACTGAATCTTCTGTTATTAAATACATAAAGAATTATAGCCTCAATATTAGTGAAGGTCTATACAAATTGAATAACTTTACTGTTGATAAAATCTGTAAACAATTCACCTTCTTGTCCACATAATAAGTTTATGATAAGCTCGTTGTCTGTCTTGGACAATCACTTGTTTACCAAATGGCGTCCTAGCTACGTCTCTTCGTTGTATATCAACTGACTGTTATATTTTTTCCTTGTATCTCTCCTGATGTGATTATAACACGAAAATGCACTTGGGAACTTATCGTGTTTCATTTTCCCCGTGGACTCATATGAATATACTTGATCACGCGCAAAATTGTGATCCTTTCCAATGTGTATATATGTATATGTCTGCGTATGTGTATGTATATGTGTATACGTTGATATGTATATGCATATGTATATGTACGTGCGTATATGCATATATGTGTATATGAGTGAATGGGCCATTCTTCTTTCGACTGTTTACGAGCGCTACCTCACTGACGCGAGAAAAAACGATCAAGTATAATAATGGATAAAGGCAAGGAAGTATGAATGATGTGTACACACACACATATATATATATATATATATATATATATATATATATATATATATATATATATATATATATATATATATATATATATCCCTGGGGATAGGGGATTAAGAATACTTCCCACGTATTCCCTGCGTGTCGTAGAAGGCGACTAAAAGGGGAGGGAGCTGGGGGCTGGAAATCCTCCCCTCTCGGTTTTTTTTTTTTCAATTTTCCAAAAGAAGGAACAGAGAATTGGGCCAGGTGAGGGTATTCCCTCAAAGGCCCAGTCCTGTTCTTAACGCTACCTCGCTAATGCGGGAAATGGCGAATAGTTTGAAAGAAAAAAGATATATATATATATTTTCTTTTTCTTTTAAACTATTCGCCATTTCCCGCGTTAGCGAGGTAGCGTTCAGAACAGAGGACTGGGCCTTTTTTGGAATATCCTCACCTGGCCCCCCTCTGTTCCTTCTTTTGGAAAATTAAAAAAAAAAAACGAGAGGGGAGGATTTCCAGCCCCCCGCTCCCTCCCCTTTTAGTCGCCTTCTACGACACGCAGGGAAAACGTGGGAAGTATTCTTAATCCCCTATCCCCAGGGATAATATATATATATATACATATATATATATATATATATATATATATATATATATATATATATATATATATATATACATATATATATATATATATATATATATATATATATATATATATATATATATACATATATATATATATATATATATATATATATATATATATATATATATATATATATATATATATATATATGCGTGTATGGGCGTTTATGCATACATATATGAGTGGATGGGCCATTCTTCGTCTGTTTCCTGGCGCTACCTCGCTGACGTAGGACACAGCAATTAAGTGCACTTGGGAACTTATTCTGTTTCATTTACCCCGTGAACTCATAGGAATATATATATATATATATATATATATATATATATATATATATATATATATTTTTTAAACTATTCGCCATTTCCCGCGTTAGCGAGGTAGCGTTAAGAACAGAGAACTGGGCCACTGAGGGAATATCCTCACCTGGCCCCCTTCTCTGTTCCTTCTTTTGGAAAATTAAAAAAAATTGAGAGGGGAGGATTTCCAGCCCCTCGCTCCCTCCCCTTTTAGTCGCCTTCTACGAAACGCAGGGAATACGTGGGAAGTATTCTTTCTCCCCTATCCCCAGGGATAATATATATATATATATATATATATATATATATATATATATATATATATATATATATATATATATATATATCCTTATAAGAAAAGCCAAAAAAAAAAGGGTCATTGCAAATTCATTAAGATAATGACCTGGCAATTATAGTGAGATAATGACTGCCGGTCGGGAGGGGTGGAGGGGGGGGGGGGTGTAGGCGCGGCCGCGGCCGGTGATTCGTCAAGTGTGATCACTTTTAGCGTCATCCGCTTATCGACTTCGGCCAGGATATCTCGGGGGGGTGGGGGGTTGAAGCTGGCTGGGGCGGTGGGGTGGGAGAGAGAGGAGGAGGTGGGGTAGGTTTGGGCGGGAGGGAGTTGTGTGGTGGGGGAGGGAGGGAAGGAGGGGGAGAGGCTGGTTGGAGGAGGCAACTGGGGTCGAGGGGAGAGTTAGGAGCCGTGCTGGGAATAGCAGACGTGAGTTAGTAGCAGTAGTAGGTTCACAAAAATAGTAGGGAGAGGAGGGGGGCGATGTGGCGGAAGGAGTGTGGTGGCATTGTGGGGAGGGAACGTGGAGCTGTGGAGGGTAGGTGTGAGGAACCTTACAATGGGGCAAGCTCTCCTGCAGCTACTAGAGCACAGAGAGAGAGAGAGAGAGAGAGAGAGAGAGAGAGAGAGAGAGAGAGAGAGAGAGAGAGAGAGAGAGAGAGAGAGAGAGAGAGAGAGAGAGAGAGAGAGAGAGAGAGAGAGAGTGTGTGTGTGTGTGTGGGGAAAAAAAACAAAAAACTATCAATATCACGAGTCAAAACATGAGGAGTGAGGTGACAGACACAGGGCAGAGGGAACAGTCAGTAGTTTGTGTTACCTGATGTGTGTGTGTACAGCGGCAACGTTACGGACCCACCCATGCCAGTGTTAACATTACAGATACTGACTGTGCACAAGGTCGGCCCAGCCGCTCTGATGCAGTGGAATTCCATCCCACACACACACACACACACACACACACACACACACACAGACCTGCCATCCGCTCGACGAATGGTCGCCACAAGGCTGTGTGTCCATGTGTCTCTCGCTACCCTGAAGTAGCAACTCCCTCCTGTGGCTCCGTTCCTCTCTCTCTCTCTCTCTCTCTCTCTCTCCCTCCACCCGAGCAGTACTGTTTTCTCGCCCCAGGAAGACCCTACCCTTACGCTTCCCGTGGCTGCTGCCCACGTCATCTCACACAACCCTCCGGCCACACATCCACTCCGCACACGACGCCACACACACACACACACACACACACACACACACACACACACACATACACCCTGTGCACACTCATTTTGCACAGTCGCAGGCACCCAGACTCCGACTGAATCGAGGACTCGGAAGACTATTCGACCTCACCACAGAGGAAGAGAGGAGAATGCTGGTCATGATGTACAGATTCCTACACCTTCCGGAGAGGCAAAAAAAATTACATTCCCTACATCCCCTGACCTGCTCTTAGCACCCACACACCTCGCCTCCTATTCACCACGCATGCTGAGGCAACAGTGGGCACAAAGTAAGGATCTACTCCGACATCGGAGACATACGACGGAAAATAAAACCAATTCGTGCAAGCTTATGGCAAGCAGCACATAACGGAGGTCCAACCTATACACAAGGCCTGGATAGTAGTAAGGATATGGAGCACTCCTGGCCCCCACGAAGCCTCAAAGCCTCGAGAGAGGCTCCAGGCAGTTATCAATGTTCACAATGAACAACGATTAACTTAGCTTAACTAAGCTAATTTCTCCCCAAAGCCAAAATAACTACAAACACACATACACACAGGAGTCTGCCAGGAGTATACAAACAAGGCAACAAAAATACCACCAACACACTTCCGAAGAATCTAAACCATACATATATCTATATACTCAGGGGACACACCACTTGGGAAGGAAACATGAAAATCCTGAGCGCATTCGTGCATTACCACATCTTCAGAGGACTCTGTAACTAGTCCTCTGAAGAAATGGTAATACACGAAAGCGCTTAGGATTCTCGTGCTTTCTTTCCCTATTGGTGTTTCTGCTTTTATGAAGTCACTTGTTGTTGTGATTTTCAGCGTCTTATATACTCTATAAATAACTTGTATCTTTTCGTCTGTATCTTCCTCTGTCCAACCCCATCCCTTATTTCCCCGTCCTCACCACTCAATACAAAAAATAAATGTTCACCATCCCTCTCCTTCCCTCCCTTGTGCACCCCATCCCACCTTCCCTCCCACACGCCTCTCCTTACACATCACCTTCATCACGACCCTCCTCTCCACCCTCGACAACACCGTCACTTTGACAGAACACAACGTAAGTTTCCAGAGAGGATCATTCTCCAGAAACACGAGCCATAGTGATGGAGGAGCAGCTCCTCTTCCACTTTTATTGTGTTCTTCAGATTTTGCATCGTATATTTTCCGTCCATTTTCCTTAATCGTACGTAGCTTCTCCCGCTGGCGGGCGTGGTGGTGTGTGATATCTTGACTTACTCACAAACGACACCACAGAAGGAGAAGGAAGCAGTAATCATTTCATGAACCGCCTGCAACATCATCCTGAGGACGTATACCTGGAATCTCTTGGGGATGAACAGCTTCAGTTTAGACTACTAAACCTCCTGAGTCTAGTCCATGAAGACGAGATGTTTGCCTCATGTTACCGGTCGAGCTTGTGTCGGCAGGAGTATCTCCTGCAGCAGGCGTCCTAACTACAAGTGACTCCTGTGACACGAAGTATATTGCTCACTGTAAACTTCAACGGCAGCAGAAGGAACCTGCGCTGGGAATACATGCGCCATGATATGAAGGTCACCGAAGCTTTCTGACATATCAGAAGAGACTTCTGATAATGTGACCCGCGAGGGATCAGATACATCAAGGTTATGGTGATGATGTAGCGCCTCAGTAGGTCCCTCCAGTACTGCATTACTCCCTTCATCTCACAGACTTCCTGTTCTTTGATGTTTACCTTGCTTAAACGAAGAGAAAGTTCACTGTCCAAGGGATGGGTCAGGTAACTGGGCATGTCTGTGTTCGCTGTACCTGGGCTGTGTTCAGCATCTGGCATGTGTCGAACGTCCGGCCATGTGAGCCTTGTCCTAAGATTCGTCTCTCGTTCTGGGAATGTGACCGTTGTTCGCGCATGTGTTCTCTGTTCTGAGGTGTCCCCCATGTCCAGGGATGCGTTCAGCGTCTCTGAACACAGAGCTTGCTGCTGAAGGACCCTCTGAAATGCACACCACAGGAAGGTGAAGGGAGTGAATTAGCACCAAGGAGAGGTGGGTTATGTGGTCTGTATGGGAAGGAGTGGGCAGAGGGAGAACAGATATGGACTCAGGGAAAGACGTGCTAGCGGTACTACTCCTAGGAAAAGGGAGGAGGGTTGCCATCTCCCGTGGGACTGAAAGAAACAGTGAGTGGTCTGTGAGTGGCATTCAGGCAGCGAGTGCGAAGGGTGCCAAATGCCATGAAGACAAGGAGAGGTGGAATGACTGATAATGAATGAGGTATGAAAGGGAGGGAGCGGGGGGGGGGGGCTGAAATGGTTTAAGGAGGGTTTAGAGGAGAAGTTATGAAACTGTTTTTCAATAAAGAGATACTTTGGGATCATTCTTTAAATATCTATCGAGAGAAAAACAATACATTCGATAGATTTTTGTCAGGTATTGGAGAAAGACTTAACCTCAAATATGATGTGAGTAATTGTATATTGACTTTTGGGTTTATGAAGTGATATACAGAAAAAAAAAATATTTCCCGTATGTGTGTGTATGTGTGTGTGTGTGTGTGTGTGTGTGTGTGTGTGTGTGTGTGTGTAAGTGTGTGAGGGTGGGTGGATTTGTGAGTTATGTCGCCATACACCGCACACTACTCACTCGCAATACACAAAGAAACCAGTACAAGCACGCAACAGTTCCCCATCCTAATAACACTCCATCTACCCCACCCAATCAACTCAGCCACTAACAAAAACACTTTCAAAACCTACAGGAAAGCAGACTGTCCAGCCTTCACACACTATATGGAACCACATCTCCAACACTTCACTGTACATGATTGCTCATCACTAGCTCATGCAATGTCATGCATTATCAACACCAAATCAACGAAGTCAGCGGAATGCACATACCACAAGGGTACAGAATGAAATATAACCTAAATATCTCCCCACAAGTTACATATACTTCATCATAATGCCAAGAAACCATCGCAAACACTGACCATCAACAAAGACCAGAGAACAGATCCAAACTCTAAAGAACACCATCACTAACTTAATCACTGACAGCCTGACTGAAATCTGGCACTCCTTCCTCAACTCAGTGACCCACAGCAACCAAATGGGGTGGAGGATGGTAAATAAAATCCAGTGTTACCGCATCAGCCCAGCCCGTACACACGAGACATCCTGACCCATTTCAGTGAAATTCTTCTCCCAAAGAACACACAAACTTACTCATGGGACCTCATGGGCCTCACCACTAAATAGGAAACTCATGAAAAAGAAAAATCCACAAAATCTATTCCACTTTCACGCTCGGTGATACAAACAAAACCTTAAAGAGATCTCTTGCTATTGGCGCTGACAATATATCAAACTTCCACATAAAACACTATGGCCCATTTGCAATCCAAGTACTCACAGATACCTTCAACCATCCTAGCTACACAACAAAATTCCTTGCATCTGGAAACTTGCCAGCACAATACCAATCCTGAAACCTGTTCAAACCACCCAACTCCCACTCTTCCTCCTACATCACGACTATCTCAGTATCCGAACTCGTGAAAAACTGATCCACAACAGAATCAAACCCACACAGCATGGCTTCAGACCCAAACACTCTACTACCACAATACATATCGAGCTCACACAACATATCCAAAGTGGAGTCAACCGACCACCACCACCACCCTCCCGCACAGTAGCAGTAGTCATCAACAAAGCACCTGACACTGTCCCCCGACACATCCTCACACAAACATTGACAAAAAGCGGTTAGTCAGTTTCATAGCTGGCCGCCATGCTAGAGTCATTCAAGATGGCTTCATCTTCAAAACACTTAAACTCTGAGATGGAGTTCCCCAAGGAGCACATCTCTCTCCAGCTTTCTTTAATCTCTTCCCATACGGCCTCGCACTACCCCAGGCAAACCTCAATATGAAAGTCCATTCATACGCAGCGACCTCACATTCTCATCACAACACCCTGACACAACGATAGCAACATCAAATACGCACCACCACTACTTAACTGGAACAATGGATCACCAAGGACAGATTATATGCATATCCACGTAAGTCTTCAATCACTCTTTTAACCTTGGACAGACAGGAATCTACCTCACTCTCTCCAGTCACTCTCGCTGAACGAAACACCAACCATTATAGGCACCATATACGATACATAAATGACATTCTCTCCCTTTATCAATAATATCAACTAGAAAGCAACACACAGACTAAATGCCCTCAGAACACCGACTCCAGATTAGGACAAGAAAAAGAATCTCTCATTATCCTCAACAAACAATTCAACCGCTCCACCTTTAACTATGCCTCACCTGCCTGGTCTTCCACCCTCTCCAAAGCAAGTATAACAAAGCTGCAATATACAAAAAAAAAAAAAAATAGTGCACCCAGAACAGTCACTGGCTTCCTGGCTAGTAAAAAAAAACAAAACACATAAGACGTGCACAATGAAACAAAGATGGCTCCCAGTACAGTCCCACCTGAACATGCTCGGCAACCAACTCTATGCCACCGAAAACTCTATTACTGTTCACCAGCCAAGTAGCAACAGGCAGCTTACCCCTGCCTCACACTTCAGTAACGGGTCTCCTGCGGCAGGAAATAACGAATATACAGGTGTTACAGGACTCTTCTTGCTCCTGGTTATAACGCGAGTGAAGAGCCATCTTTAGGGAGCCTCTCTCGTCGTCAATTGGCAAAACAGAACGCAGTCTCGTCAGAGAAGTTCTCGCTTCAAAGGAGTCCATTCTGCCACTGCAACTGAGCGCAACGCAGTTTTAGAGCTACGGGATCCCCTGGAAAAAGTCTTGTGCAACACCAGGACCCTTTTAGGGGTCTACACGTATCGACCTTACCAATGATTGCCACATGTCGACCACTGTCCTCACGAATGCGTGCCACTGTTCAACCACTATTCTCGCCACTGACTCTTACTGGTCGACCACTGTCCTCACCACTGACTGCCCTGGTCGACCTTTGTCCTTACCAATGACTCACTACTCGAATACTGTCCCCAACGGTGACTGGTCGACCACTGTCCGCAACAGTGACTATCACTGGTAGAACACTGTCCTTACCATTGACTATCAATGGTCGACAATTTTCCTCACCATTGACTATCAATGGTCGACAATTTTCCTCACCATTGACTGTCACTGGTCAAATGCTGTCCTCACTGCGGACTGTCACGGGTCGATCGCTGTCCTCATCTCTGATCGCCTCTGGTCGACCACTGTCCTCACCAGTGACTATCACTGGTCGACCACTGTCCTCACCACTGACTGGGATGGGTATAAACCCAGTTCTAGACCCGTAGTAGCCGGTGACCCGCACAAATCACTTTATAGTCCCTTCGGCAAAGCAATTCTGGCTTAATACGCAATTTTGTACAACGTTCCCGTTTCCTGTGAAACTCACAGTTGTGAAACGTAATATTCCATTTGAGATTGAAGGGCCATGTATAGCAAGTGTGTGTGTGTGTGTGTGTGTGTGTGTGTGTGTGTGTGTGTAGCGATAGAGCGATTAGCGTTTCTGTCCACGACGTATTCCGGGACGCCAGGGCCGGTACACAGTCAGCCCAGGTCTTCATCCACCCTTATGGGTTGGCCGATAAGATGGGTACTTGGCTCAGGCTAGGATATATATATACATATATATATATATATATATATATATATATATATATATATATATATATATATATATATATATATACATATATATCCAAACCTGCTGCCTTGCCAGCTATCATCTTCCGCAACGCTTTATTACCTCTTCTCTGTTTACCAAATCATTTTCCCTAACCCACTCACTTTGCACACCACCTCGACCAAAACACCCTATATCTGCCACTCTATCATCAAACACATTCAACAAACCTTCATAATACTCACTCCATCTCCTTCTCACATCACCACTATCAGTTATCACCTCCCCATTAGCCCCCTTCACTGAAGTCCCCATTTGCTCCCTTGTCTTACGCACTTTATTTACCTCCTTCCAAAACATCTTTTTATTCTCCCTAAAATTTAATGATCCTCTCTCACCCTAACTCTCATTTGCCCTCTTTTTAACCTCTTGCACCTTTCCCTTGACCTCCTGCCTCTTTCTTTTATACATCTCCCACTCATTTACATTTTTTCCCTGCAAAAATCGTCCAAATGCCTCTCTCTTCTCTTTCACTAATAATCTTGCTTCTTCATCCCATCACTCACTACCCTTTCTAATCAACCCACCTCCCACGCTTCTCATGCCACAAGCATCTTTTGCGCAAGCCATCACTGCTTCCCTAAATACATCCCATTCCTCCCCCACTCCCCTTACCTCCTTTGTTCTCACCTTTTTCCATTCTGTACTCAGTCTCTCCTGGTATTTCCTCACACAAGTCTCCTTCCCAAGCTCACTTACTCTCAGCACTCTCTTCACCCCAACATTCTCTCCTCTTTTCTGAAAACCCATACAAATCATCACCTTCGCCTTCACAAGATAATGATCAGACATCCTTCCAGTTGCACCTCTCAGCACATTAACATCCAATACCAACCAGGTTTAGATGGTATTGCAGAGGAATTTATTAAGAAAGGGGGTGACTGTATTGTTGACTGGTTGGTAAGGTTATTTAATGTATGTATGATTCATGGTGAGGTGCCTGAGGATTGGCGGAATGCTTGCATAGTGCCATTGTACAAAGGCAAAGGGGATAAGAGTGAGTGCTCAAATTACAGAGGTATAAGTTTGTTGAGTATTCCTGGGAAATTATATGGGAGGGTACTGATTGAGAGGGTGAAGGCATGTACAGAGCATCAGATTGGGGAGGAGCAGTGTGGTTTCAGAAGTGGTAGAGGATGTGTGGATCAGGTGTTTGCTTTGAAGAATGTATGTGAGAAATACTTAGAAAAGCAAATGGATTTGTATGTAGCATTTATGGATCTGGAGAAGACATATGATAGAGTTGATAGAGATGCTCTGTGGCAGGTATTAAGAATATACGGTGTGGGAGGCAAGTTATAACAGGCAGTGAAAAGTTTTTATCGAGGATGTAAGGCATGTGTACGTGTAGGAAGAGAGGAAAGTGATTGGTTCTCAGTGAATGTAGGTTTGCGGCAAGGGTGTGTGATGTCTCCATGGTTGTTTAATTTGTTTATGATGGGGTTGTTACGGAGGTGAATGCAAGAGTTTTGGAAAAGAAGGGCATGTATGCAGCCTGTTGTGGATGAGAGAGCTTGGGAAGTGAGTCAGTTGTTGTTCGCTGATGATACAGCGCTGGTGGCTGATTCATGTGAGAAACTGCAGAAGCTGGTGACTGAGTTTGGTAAAGTGTGTGAAAGAAGAAAGTTAAGAGTAAATGTGAATAAGAGCAAGGTTATTAGGTACAGTAGGGTTGAGGGTCTTGTCAATTGGGAGGTAAGTTTGAATGGAGAAAAACTGAAGGAAGTAAAGTGTTTTAGATATCTGGAGTGGATCTGGCAGAGGTTGGAACCATGGAAGCGGAAGTGAATCATAGGGTGGGGGAGGGGGCGAAAATTCTGGGAGCCTTGAAGAATGTTTGGAAGTCGAGAACATTACCTCGGAAAGCAAAAATGGGTATGTTTGAAGGAATAGTGGTTCCAACAATGTTGTATGGCTGCGAGGCGTGGGCTATGGATAGAGTTGTGCGCAGGAGGGTGGATGTGCTGGAAACGAGATGTTTGAGGAGAATATGTGGTGTGAGGTGGTTTGATCGAGTAAGTAATGTAAGGGTAAGAGAGATGTGTGGAAATAAAAAGAGTGTGGTTGAGAGAGCAGAAGAGGGTGTTTTGAAATGGTTTGGTCACATGGAGAGAATGAGTGAGGAAAGATTGACCAAGAGGATATATGTGTCAGAGGTGGAGGGAACGAGGAGAAGTGGGAGACCAAATTGGAGGTGGAAAGATGGAGTGAAAAAGATTCTGAGTGATCGGGGCCTGAACATGCAGGAGGGTGAAAGGCGTGCAAGGAATAGAGTGAATTGGATCGATGTGGTATACCGGGGTTTTCAAGCTAATCTATCACCCTTCAATAAATGCCCAAAAGAATTGCCGGTAAATACACTTAAGGGTATTTTTTAGACCAATTTCTTTTTTCATATTGTAAAACTAAAACATATTGAAACGCTTCTGTACTTGATATATCTATGGAAAATATAATGCTTCCCGTAGCCGACAAATATCTGCTAAATACGTGACAAATAATGGCACAATCTACATAAAATGTCATAACCAATGGCAGGTCTTGATGACCCCCAAATATCATCCTAAGTTTAGATTCGTATTCAGCACAGGGAATAGTCCTTATAATATGGTGTTCAAAGAAAAAAATATGCAGGTAAAATTCATTGTACTTTTTAGCCCAACCCCCCCCCCCCAAAAAAAAAAAAAAAAAAAAAATCTTTTTTTCCACTTGATATTAATATAAACGTTCCTATACTTGAAAAATCACGGAAAATGCCTCACAATGCTTCCCTTGCCAACACATACCCGATAAATAGGAAACAAAGAATGACTAAGTCTCATGAAAATGTAATGATTCATTACAGGACGTAATGGCTCGCAAAACAATATCTTAGAGTCGTATTCAGCATGGAAAACGGTGGCTATACTGAGCTTTACAAGCAATTCTGATACCCGACGAAAAAATATCAAAAATTGCAGGTAATGATAGATAGCTCAGGACATTTTCGTTTTCTTAACCCAAAACTTTTTCTCTTAAAACTGTAATATAACACAATGAAACCCTTCTGAACCTGAAATAATCTTGGAGAGTAGCTCAAAATGCTTCCTCCTAGCCTAGAGATACCCGACAGACACGAATAAAGACACAATCTTCCGAAAATTAGAGTATCAAATTACAAGCTTTATTGACCCCTAAACCGTATTTGAACCCCATACTCGTATTCAGTAGCAAAATCACCCTAAAACTCAGGTTTTCAAGTGGATCGAGTTACGTGCCGGGTGGCGGTGGAGGCGTTTGGTGGAGATTATTGTGTGCTGGGAAGCTTACTATATGACCGGTAGCAAAGTTCCTCCACGGTCTGGAACCTCCACACATACGGGGACCTCCACACACCAGTCCCTCCATACACTACACTCTCCACACACTAGACTCGCCATACACCAGTCCTACCACACAGTGGACTTTCCATACACCAGTCCCCCCAAACACTAGACTCTCCACACACTGGACTCTCCATACACCACTCCTTCTATATACTATACCTTCCACACACTGGACCCTCCACACACTGGTCCCTTAACGCACTGGTCCCTCCACACACTGGACCCTCCATATACTGGTCCCTCCACGTACTGGTCCCTCCACGTACTGGACCCTCCACATACTGGTCCCTCCACGAACTGGTCCCTTCACACACTGGACCCTTCCTATATTGGCTCTTCTTACACTGGTCCCTCCACATATCGGCCCCTACTCAAAAATCGAGCTCTTCACTCGAGTCCCTCCACTTTCCCCACCATCCACGAAGGACACCCTCCACACACCTCTCACACTCTTATCACATGTGTCATCATACCATATATCACCAAACAAGTGTCACCATACCATATATCACCAAACAAGTGTCACCATACCATATATCACCACACTTGTGTCACCATACCATATATCACCACACATGTGTCACCATACCATATATCATACAATAGGTAACGTCACAGCTTGTTAAATCTGTCACTCAAGACCACCACAGCTTCTTAAGCCTGTCACAATCGACCCAACACAAGTGAAGCTTGTCACACAACCCACCGCAGCGTGTTAAGCTTGTCGCACACGACCCATCACAGCTTACTAAGTTCGGCACAAACGACCAATGACGATTCGAACTCCCCTCTCACACCAACATTCCTTGTAGGAAGAAAGCAACACCATTATTCACTTACGGTACACAAGACATCGTACAAATGGGTCGTGAACTGTCGTAACGACCCTAGATGACCCTGGGGGGGTCAGAAAATACATGCCTTTCTCGGGGAGTTGGTGGCAGCAGGTCAAACACCACGAGACCCCAAGCTGGGGACACACATGAGGAGGGGCCGGACCGGATGGTCGACATCTCAGGACATCAGCAATAATGTGGCCGGTCCTCTGTTCTCCCTCTTGAGGACGGATGAAGAAGAGAAAAAAAAAACTGAGATATGGTACCAGGCAGGAGAGAGAGAGAGAGAGAGAGAGAGAGAGAGAGAGAGAGAGAGAGAGAGAGAGAGAGAGAGAGAGAGAGAGAGAGAGAGAGAGGACCAGTCTATCTACCCACCTAACCTTACGCACGAGCACAATACGACGAGGTTTATATTGCCGTGGGGGGACAGTGGGTGGTGTGGACGCTCGTGCCTCTCACCAACAAAAGCCACCCAACGCGCCCTTGGGCATTACACAGGAAATACACAGAGTAGAAGCGTCGCCTGCTGGTCTATGCCGAGGCTATCTGTAAGTTCCTGTGCCGACGGTAAGATAAAGCGGGTATGGGTAGAACAGCATGAAGGATTTTGCCACCCTCCCACTATACCAACCCGAGGGAAAAGACTGAAAAAATGTATTAAAAATAACTACATTGGCGATATCAAGCAAGGACGGGATTTTGTAAAGAGAAAATGACATGGAATACTTTTCTATACTGTTGGGCCTGGGTGTAGATAAGGGGTTAAGGGTTCGGTCCATTACGCATAACAGCTAGAGAATGGATGTGAGCGAATGAGGCCACGCCTTCCACTGCTCCTGGCGCTACCTCGCTATCGTGGGAAACGGCGTACACTTTTTTTTTTTTTTTTTTAGAGGGGGACACATATCGTGTGTGATCGATGACATTGTACAAGTTACTCTCTCTCTCAAATAGTGTGAATTTCCATGACCCTTACTGTGGCTTAACAAGGCCTACCCCTCAATGGCCAAACAAGGGGGGGTGGAGAGGCACACATCTCCTCACCCACGACCAGATGTTTAAACTCAGACTAAGTCAACACCAGCTTCATCTTATCAGTCACGAGTGTCTGGGTGATAAGAGCAGGCAAACATGTTTGTTTGTTTGTCGTAAAAAGAGGAGGTGGACTCTGATGTGTGCCATTTCCTTCCACTGTTCATCACGAGAGCCTTTTGTGCTCCTTCGTTTCCACCAGAGGTCATAACCTTAGTAGCAGTGATGACCGTCATGATGATGAGGGTCGTAGTAACGAACCACCATGAACGACCAAGACAGTTTTCCCCCCGAACAGGTCAAGTATTCGAAGCTCCAGCACAGCAGAGTACAGTGGCTTCCCACGGGACGAGTGTCTGCTTTGCGCTCTCTCTTAGAAGAACTGCAGGCGCTTATAGATAGATAGATAGATAGATAGATAGATAGATAGATAGATAGATAGATAGATAGATAGATAGATAGATAGATAGATAGATAGATAGATAGATAGATAGATAGATAGATAGATAGATAGATAGATAGATAGATAGATAGATAGATAGATAGATAGATAGATAGATAGATAGATAGATAGATAGATAGATAGATAGATAGATAGATAGATAGATAGATAGATAGATAGATAGATAGATAGATAGATAGATAGATAGATAGATAGATAGATAGATAGATAGATAGATAGATAGATAGATAGATAGATAGATAGATAGATAGATAGATAGATAGATAGATAGATAGATAGATAGATAGATAGATAGATAGATAGATAGATAGATAGATAGATAGATAGATAGATAGATAGATAGATAGATAGATAGATAGATAGATAGATAGATAGATAGATAGATAGATAGATAGATAGATAGATAGATAGATAGATAGATAGATAGATAGATAGATAGATAGATAGATAGATAGATAGATAGATAGATAGATAGATAGATAGATAGATAGATAGATAGATAGATAGATAGATAGATAGATAGATAGATAGATAGATAGATAGATAGATAGATAGATAGATAGATAGATAGATAGATAGATAGATAGATAGATAGATAGATAGATAGATAGATAGATAGATAGATAGATAGATAGATAGATAGATAGATAGATAGATAGATAGATAGATAGATAGATAGATAGATAGATAGATAGATAGATAGATAGATAGATAGATAGATAGATAGATAGATAGATAGATAGATAGATAGATAGATAGATAGATAGATAGATAGATAGATAGATAGATAGATAGATAGATAGATAGATAGATAGATAGATAGATAGATAGATAGATAGATAGATAGATAGATAGATAGATAGATAGATAGATAGATAGATAGATAGATAGATAGATAGATAGATAGATAGATAGATAGATAGATAGATAGATAGATAGATAGATAGATAGATAGATAGATAGATAGATAGATAGATAGATAGATAGATAGATAGATAGATAGATAGATAGATAGATAGATAGATAGATAGATAGATAGATAGATAGATAGATAGATAGATAGATAGATAGATAGATAGATAGATAGATAGATAGATAGATAGATAGATAGATAGATAGATAGATAGATAGATAGATAGATAGATAGATAGATAGATAGATAGATAGATAGATAGATAGATAGATAGATAGATAGATAGATAGATAGATAGATAGATAGATAGATAGATAGATAGATAGATAGATAGATAGATAGATAGATAGATAGATAGATAGATAGATAGATAGATAGATAGATAGAGAGAGAGAGAGGCGACTCTAGTCAATTATGCCGACACTTTTCGCACTCAACCTCTCAGCATTTACGAAAAGTAGATCGAGAGCTGACCTGGGAACTCGAGCGAGATGGTTCGCGAGGTAAATAAGGACGATGTGGACTTCCAAAATCTTGAGGCTTTTGAAGGGAACTTGGAAGTCAAGGAAAGCAGATATTGCACAGATGGACGGCAATGCTTTCGATTTTGAAAAGAAGAATCAAACTGTGTCTGACATGTTGGGTTCATTATAGGGACGCCTACAGAAACATGGCGAGATAACGCGCTGGAATTCGCTTCATCTTCGCAGCCATTTCCCCGTGTCAGCAAAGTGTTTTCTAGAGGTCGCCAGCTTCATTCCCCGAACACTGAACGAGCCTCCGTTACAGTATCGGTAATTTACGAATTTCGTAAACCGTTCTGCCGATATGAAATGATTACAGCAATGTAAAGGACGATGGCTTTTATATTTATATCTATATTTTTATTATACTTTGTCGCTGTCTCCCGCGTTTGCGAGGTAGCGCAAGGAAACAGACGAAAGAAATGGCCCAACCCCCCCCATACACATGTATATACACACGTCCACACACGCAAATATACATACCTACACAGCTTTCCATGGTTTACCCCAGAAGCTTCACATGCCCTGATTCAATCCACTGACAGCACGTCAACCCCGGTATACCACATCGCTCCAATTCACTCTATTCCTTGCCCTCCTTTCACCCTCCTGCATGTTTAGGCCCCGATCACACAAAATCTTTTTCACTCCATCTTTCCACCTCCAATTTGGTCTCCCTCTTCTCCTAGTTCCCTCCACCTCCGACACATATATCCTCTTGGTCAATCTTTCCTCACTCATTCTCTCCATGTGCCCAAACCACTTCAAAACACCCTCTTCTGCTCTCTCAACCACGCTCTTTTTATTTCCACGCATCTCTCTTACCCTTACGTTACTCACTCGATCAAACCACCTCACACCACACATTGTCCTCAAACATCTCATTTCCAGCACATCCATCCTCCTGCGCACAACTCTATCCATAGCCCACGCCTCGCAACCATACAACATATATATATATATATATATATATATATATATATATATATATATATATATATATATATACATATGTATATATATATATATATATATATATATATATATATATATATATATATATATATATATATATATATATATATATATATATTTCTTTTTTTTCCAAACTATTTGCTATTTCTCGCATTAGCGAGGTAGCGTTAAGAACAGAGGACTGGGCCTTTGAGGGAATATCCTCACCTGGCCCCCTTCTCTGTTCCTTCTTTTGGAAAAAGAAAAAAAAAAAAGAGAGGGGAGGATTTCCAGCCCCCCGCTCCCTCCCCTTTTAGTCGCCTTCTACGACACGCAGGGAATACGTGGGAAGTATTCTTTCTCCCCTATCCCCAGGGATAATATAATATATATATATATATATATATATATATATATATATATATATATATATATATATATATATACCATCCCCCTCCCCCCTCATGTGTGCGAGGTAGCACTAGGAAAAGACAACAAAGGCCCCATTCGTTCACACTCAGGCTCTAGCTGTCATGCAATAATGCCCGAAACCACAGCTCCCTTTCCACATCCAGGCCCCACACAACTTTCCATGGTTTACCCCAGACGCTTCACATGCCCTGATTCAATCCACTGACAGCACGTCAACCCCTGTATACCACATCGATCCAATTCACTCTATTCCTTGCCCGCCTTTCACCCTCCTGCATGTTCAGGCCCCGATCACTCAAAATCTTTTTCACTCCATCTTTCCACCTCCAATTTGGTCTCCCACTTCTCCTCGTTCCCTCCACCTCTGACACATATATCCTCTTGGTCAATCTTTCCTCACTCATTCTCTCCATGTGACCAAACCATTTCAAAACACCCTCTTCTGCTCTCTCAACCACGCTCTTTTTATTTCCACACATCTCTCTTACCCTTACATTACTTACTCGATCAAACCACCTCACACCACACATTGTCCTCAAACATCTCATTTCCAGCACATCCACCCTCCTGCGCACAACTCTATCCATAGCCCACGCCTCGCAACCATACAACATTGTTGGAACCACTATTCCTTCAAACATACCCATTTTTGCTTTTCGAGATAATGTTCTCGACTTCCACACATTCTTCAAGGCTCCCAGGATTTTCGCCCCCTCTCCCACCCTATGATTCACTTCCGCTTCCATGGTTCCATCCGCTGCCAGATCCACTCCCAGATATCTAAAACACTTTACTTCCTCCAGTTTTTCTCCATTCAAACTTACCTCCCAACTGACTTGACCCTCAACCCTACTGTACCTAATAACCTTGCTCTTATTCACATTTACTCTTAACTTTCTTCTTCCACACACTTTACCAAACTCAGTCACCAGCTTCTGCAGTTTCTCACATGAATCAGCCACCAGCGCTGTATCATCAGCGAACAACAACTGACTCACTTCCCAAGATCTCTCATCCACAACAGACTTCATACTTGCCCCTCTTTCCAAAACTCTTGCATTCACCTCCCTAACAACTCCATCCATAAACAAATTAAACAACCATGGAAACATCACACACCCCTGCCGCAAACCTACATTCACTGAGAACCAATCACTTTCCTCTCTTCCTACACGTACACATGCCTTACATCCTCGATAAAAACTTTTCACTGCTTCTAACAACTTGCCTCCCACACCATATATTCTTAATACCTTCCACAGAGCATCTCTATCAACTCTATCATATGCCTTCTCCAGATCCATAAATGCTACATACAAATCCATTTGCTTTTCTAAGTATTTCTCACATACATTCTTCAAAGCAAACACCTGATCCACACATCCTCTACCACTTCTGAAACCACACTGCTCTTCCCCAATCTGATGCTCTGTACATGCCTTCACCCTCTCAATCAATACCCTCCCATATAATTTACCAGGAATACTCAACAAACTTATACCTCTCTAATCTGAGCACTCACTCTTATACCCTTTGCCTTTGTACAATGGCACATTGCACGCATTCCACCAATCCTCAGGCTCCTCACCATGAGTCATACATACATTAAATAACCTTACCAACCAGTCAACAATACAGTCACCCCCTTTTTTAATAAATTCCATTGCAATACCATCCAAACCTGCTGCCTTGCCGGCTTTCATCTTCCCCAAAGCTTTTACTATCTCTTCTCTGTTTACCAAATCATTTTCCCTAACCCTCTCACTTTGCACACCACCTCGACCAAAACACCCTATATCTGCCACTCTATCATCAAACACATTCAACAAACCTTCAAAATAGTCACTCCATCTCCTTCTCACATCACCACTACTTATCACCTCCCCATTAGCGCCCTTCACTGAAGTTCCCATTTGCTCCCTTGTCTTACGCACTTTATTTACCTCCTTCCAGAACATCTTTTTATTCTCCCTAAAATTTAATGATACTCTCTCACCCCAACTCTCATTTGCCCTCTTTTTCACCTCTTGCACCTTTCTCTTGACCTCCTGTCTCTTTCTTTTATACATCTCCCACTCAATTGCATTTTTTCCCTGCAAAAATCGTCCAAATGCCTCTCTTCTCTTTCACTAATAATCTTACTTCTTCATCCCACCTACTCACTACTCTTTCTAATCAACCTACCTCCCACGCTTCTCATGCCACAAGCATCTTTTGCGCACTCCACCACTGACTCCCTAAATACATCCCATTCCTCCCCCACTCCCCTTACTTCCATTGTTCTCACCTTTTTCCATTCTGTACTCAGTCTCTCCTGGTACTTCCTCACACAAGTCTCCTCTCAAAGCTCACTTACTCTCACCACCCTCTTCACCCCAACATTCACTCTTCTTTTCTGAAAACCCATACAAATCTTCACCTTAGCCTACACAAGATAATGATCAGACATCCCTCCAGTTGCACCTCTCAGCACATTAACATCCAAAAGTCTCTCTTTCGCGCGCCTGTCAATTAACACGTAATCCAATAACGCTCTCTGGCCATCTCTCCTACTTACATACGTATACTTATGTATATCTCGCTTTTTAAACCAGGTATTCCCAATCACCAGTCCTTTTTCAGCACATAAATTTACAAGCTCTTCACCATTTCCATTTACAACACTGAACACCCCATGTGTACCAATTATTCCCTCAACTGCCACATTACTCACCTTTGCATTCAAATCACCCATCACTATAACCCGGTCTTGTGCATCAAAACCACTAACACACTCATTTAGCTGCTCCCAAAACACTTGCCTCTCGTGATCTTTCTTCTCATGCCCAGGTGCATATGCACCAATAATCACCCATCTCTCTCCATCAACTTTCAGTTTTACCCATATTAATCGAGAATTTACTTTCTTACATTCTATCACATACTCCCACAACTCCTGTTTCAGGAGTACTGCTACTCCTTCCCTTGCTCTTGTCCTCTCACTAACCCCTGAGTTTACTCCCAAGACATTCCCAAACCACTCTTCCCCTTTACCCTTGAGCTTCGTTTCACTCAGAACCAAAACATCCAGGTTCCTTTCCTCAAACATACTACCTATCTCTCCTTTTTTCACATCTTGGTTACATCCACACACATTTAGACACCCCAATCTGATTTTACGAGGAGGATGAGCACTCCCCGCGTAACTCCTTCTGTTTCCCACTTTTTAGAAAGTTAAAATATATATATATATATATATATATATATATATATATATATATATATATATATATATATATATATATATATATATATATATATATATATATATATATATATATATATAATGATCACTACGCTAAATAAACGAAAGACCCGTTTCAGTAGTATGCGTTCATATTAAAAGAGAATTTGTGGGATAATATCGACAAGTCACCAAAATAGTATACAAGTACAGTACAGCTGAACAAACAATAATAAAAGTATCCTTACGAATAGTTCTGATGAATGTCCAATTGAACAATATGACTCCAGTTGTCTGGGTAACGTCAGTGTTGTGAATCAGCAGGAGGTGCACTACCTTTTATGATCATGGTAGTTCCTCTGTAGAGTAATAACCATCGAAATGTGTAACAAATACGTTGCATTATACCCGTCAGAAAATAAGTGTGTTCAACACTGTGTACACTGTTACACGCACATAAAGTGCTGAAGTCACGGGATGAGTTGCCATTCAGGAAGAGAAAAACATCCCAGGAAATGAGAATATATACCATATAGTATACGAATATGCCATATAGTATACGAATATCCTATACACCTTTGACCGTTAATATCGTCATAATAATGTTATACAATTGGTAGACGCCTCGGATCCTGAAACACCGCCAGAACTTCATTTTGCCATCGTGTTCGAAACTTACCATCCTCCATGTTCCAAAAATAAGGCCCATAATTTGCTGCAAGTACGACAGTCGGCACAACACGCCTTTATTCACATCTATCTAACAGTCGATATTTGCCGATTCTAATTTGCACTTTTGCCACGTGTATTGTGAACTGTGAGCGTCCATGTCGTTACATTGTGTCATGACGACTGTATACGTTACCATGAATAAATATACTCGTAATTCCAGATAAATGTATGACTCACAAATCATTAAACTGTGTGCTGTTATGATATCATAACTTACGTTCAATGCGACGAAAATACAACCCGCAGGAAGTGTCTGGCATCCATGTTTCAACTCTTGTCTTCGGCTCCAACTGAATTATTCATTTCAATTCGTTTATTTCCATTCCATCTCATGGTCCATACACTCATCCTGCAACAACTGACATTTGGTTTCATATATCGCCAATATTCAGTCTAGATTTCTCACCTCTTACCATGAGAGAGACGATGGGATAACGCTACACTGAGGATGCGCATGTACTGCATGTTGTCACTGAGGATGCGCATGTACTGCATGTTTACAACATTAACAAATTACGATACACAATGTTCTCAGCCGTGAGCAGGTCACACATGGAAATATCTACGTCTTTTGGCTTGGGTGACGCTCGTGTAACACGCTGATGAACTAACTCTTCTGCAGTCCTCCGAATCGGAGAAATGGGTCTTAAAAGAACCTCCGGAATCAACACAGGATCTCCGGACACACTAGATGCCCTTAAAAAAGAAAGAAAACCTCGAGGCTTTATCCCCCCCCCCCCCCCCCCCCGTGTTTCCCGTTTTCAATGTTACCTGCGTACTGGGATGCGCAGGAACACAGGAGTTCGCAAACTGTCCAGTATCCAGCAATCTGTCCTGCCCTCCTCCGTCTCATCATACGTGTTGTTCGTGGTGCGTCTCGTGTTCACCTACAGCACCAGCTGACTGTCTGTGTTTCACTTGGGTTTGTTTTCGTCACTTGCTGGGCTGGGCCCGTGGTCCCCCTCTTTATTGGTTCTACTCATATGTATGTTTACTTACATTATTTTTCTTCTTTGTTTTGCTCGGCAGTTCTTTGCCGGTCTTTTCCAAGCAGCCTTTTCTGCCCTTGGCTTCTTCTCTCCATTATTTCCTTTCCTACTTGTCCTAACTTCTGTAGGGAACGTTTTGAAGACTTGTTACCGCTCGTGCGGTAGCGTTAAGGGCACGGCCGACTTGTCGTCATGCCGTCCCTTATGGCTTCCTTCCTGTGTGTCTTCTACGCCTCTTTTCTTCGTCTCGTTTCGCCGCTTAAGATATGGACACCTTAACGTCTGTGACTGTTTTAGGGTTGATCTGGTCATGTTGTGTGGTCCGGAGATGCATCACCAGTTCGGCTCAAGAGGCGTGGCTCTACCTGGGATGTGCCCAGCTTCAGTCCTGCTCTCTCCCATGGTGTGCTGGGTTCGTGGGACTGGCGATTTGTCGGGCTAGTAATTCGTCGGACTGACAACAATTCGTTAGGTTCCTGTCGCTTCGCGCTACGTTACGTTACATTACGAATCGTCTACGTCGACGCCGCCTTCAGTCAGGAAACACGAGAGTGATGGCAGATCTTACAAAACGGCGACCCAGATCCGCCTCTCCTACCCACCTCCAGACATTCGAAGTCAACTTATCGTTGGACTCGTCCTCCACATATGATACCTAGATTCCCGCCCTCGGAGGACGCCCTATGGAGAGACGCGCCGTGTTCGAGAGGGGTGGTCGTTCGCGTGAAGAGGTTCGTCAACGCCACTATGAGCAATAACCAGTTGTCACGGCTCTATGACCTGTAAGCACCGGCTTTGACACCCGAGATGTGACACTACCGTGCCAAATTGCCATCCCAGAAGAGCTTGGTTAAGGACACGCATCTGCGGAACACGGCGAAGACGGTGTTGTTGTCGCAGGTGCTCTCTCCTCATTCCACGACCTGGCTGTGGTCTCTGAAGGACCGGATGCTGGACGGAGTCTGCTTTTACGGTGGACGGCCTCATCGACAGGCTGGGGCATATCACCGTGTGTAACGCTCTCTCAAGTTTCACCAGCTACGCGGGAAACAACGGTCGAACAGGTGATTCTTTAACGCTTGGACATTCAGAGGTCTTCCTTCGGCCACATGGATGCGGTGGTGCGACGTGGTATCCTGCGAACAGACCCTCTTTGGCCTTCCCTCGTCAAAGAGAACGAGTTCGAGGCAATGACAACGGTAGCCCTACCGCCGATTCGGGTAACGGGACCGTTCCCCGACAGCAGCGAGCCGCTCCGAGGCTTTCTTCACCCAACCCGCTCATGCTCAGCCTAATAAGACGCCACACAGTGCTTGCTCGACCTCAGACGGATAACCTTCCACAGGATCGCATCAGCTTAGTCGCCACCAACTGCATAAGCGGGACCTGCGACTTCGTCTTTTCGCCGTCATCCGCAACAGGACAAGGATCCATAAGCACAAGGGGCACCTTTCCCCTCACGCCGTCAGTATGATACTTCTCACCGACCAACGGCTCTCTGGGGATGGCACGAGGTCTGTTCGGTTGGGTCTAGGGCCGCTCAGTCGTCCGTCAGAAAATGACTTTGACAAGGCGCCCTAAACTACGCCAGCCTCCTCATTTCACCAAGGTTATTCCTGCTTTTGTGACCTAGGTCAAAGACCTCGTGAAACAAGGAGTGGTTGAGCCTGTTCGCGGTCCCCAAACGCGAGTCGACCATGGATCGATTGGTCACAGACCAAGTTCAACCTCCCCAGGTCTTCTATGGTCCCACACAACGCCTCGTGTGGTCGGGCATGACCTGAGATACTCGCGAAATGATGATCGCCATGTCGGACGACAGTCGCTGCAGGATCCTCAAAAAACTGCGACGAGCGTCTCTCTCTTCTACGATGAAGAGACGCCAGTGGGATTCTTTTTGAGGGTGGGGGGGGGGGGGGGGTCTAAATCGTGAAGGGAGATCGTCACTTCCCAGCTAGACCTCGGGATGCTCTACGTCCTTTCCCGACGACCCTGGCAGCTCTGCTGGACCCATGGTTACGACCCGGGATACTTGCTACTCCTCGCAGATGGCGGGTTCCTCCATCCCAGACCTGTGGGAATGGGGCCTCCCATCCCCGGCGGGTCACCAAGGACAAGACGAGTAGCCTCCGTGGCAACGACGTCGGCACATCAATGCGAGGGAGCTCGAAGTTACCTGGCTGTTCCTGCCACGGTCTCCGCGGCTCCGGGACACTAGCATCTGCTTCCGCGTGGACAACCGGATAGCAGTGCGCGGCATCAACCGACAAGGTTCATGACGGTCGAGGCCTCCTGCGTATCTCGGAGAGGCTGTTCTCCGTGGCTCAGCGTCGCAGTCTATCCCTCTCCACAACGTACGTCCCAGGAACGTACGAGTGGGCCGACGCTCTCTCAAACGGCATAAACTCTTTGGTCGAATGGTCTCTTCGCCCACCAGTTTTCCAAGTTCTGGTGAGACAGTGAGGAAGGCCGTCGATAAACATGTTCGCCTCCGCAAAGAACACCAAGCTTCCCCTCTTCCTTACCAAGACGCGAAGGACAAGGGCGGGTGGACCAGACGCTACTACGTTGGACTGGAACAGGTGGCCATTCTCATACCTGTTCCTCCCACCGACGACTAATGTGTGTTCCTGGCGAAAATGCACAGGGACTGCGTCCGCACCACGGCACTGTTCTCCTCATCACTCCATTGTCAGGGACTCGGCCGTGGTTCGTGACCCTCTCCAATCAAGCCCCCAGTCCGACTCATCTCCCACCAGACTGTCTATAGCAGATGAATCTCCGACCGTTAGAGAGGTCCTTGAAGTTATACGCGTGGGTATTCTAAGTGCCACTCTAAACAAGTAGGTGCTCCTCCTCTCTCTCACTCTCTCTCTCTCCCCGGGGTAATGGTGGACATTATTGCGGGGTTGCGTCCATCTTCTCTGCGCCAATATCAGTCCTGCTGGCTGGCTTTTCAATCATTAATTCGTCAATCCAAGCCCGCCGTTATCACAGAGGCGGTGATATTGGACTTTCTGTCCATTATCTCTCCTGAGAAAACACGCACCCTCGCGACCGCCACTTGTCACCAGCGGCAGCAGCCGAGCTGATGTGGTATGCATGCAATAGTCGCCTCGTAGACCCCAGAGGCCCTTCATGTACCTGCACGGATTCCTGGCGTATCTTCAAGGGCCATACTTTACCACGGATCAACCGCTTGCGAACCTATTTCAACGAACCCTCTTTCCGACAGCGGAGCTCACGCTGTTCCCGTAGTGGACCTGCTTCTTCCTTGCCAACGGTTAAATTTCTTTGGCCCCGTCATCTACCTTCCTGGCAAAGAATGAGCGCGAGAATAACAGTCTGGAACCTACTGTGTCCTACTAGGGTGGGACCAGGATGGGGCACCTCACCTTTTAAGTCCCGTCAGTGCTGTAGGGGAACATTTTGATAGGGCAAGCAGACCTCAGAGCCCTGTTTGTCTGGCACATCTAGCTGCCTCCTTGCACACCCGCTCGTCTTTCCCTCGTTCTCACAAGGGTTGTCGAAGTGGTGGATCCTGGCCACGCTCCCACGGCTCATCAGGTTCGCCGCTGTGCGTCAGCGCTGGCCTTCGTCCCAACACTCATCTGGTCAGGATCAGGGAAGTAGGACAGCGGCGGTTCACGGTTTCCTTCATTCAGCGGTACTTGACTCACCATGTCGGGGACACAGGCTGTGTGGCCAGGTCCTCCCCACAGGGTAATGGTGCAATTTCTCCCGAGTCCAACTAACGTCATGGGTTCTCTTCCACCAGAAAGTGAGTTTGCAAAGTTGGAATTAAAATAATATTGTGCATACTTGTAACTGCCCATGTATGTCCTGTTCGGTCATATAACGGTTGTTTTACACCTCAGAGGCACTTTCTGTGTGGGTCCTCAAGGTAAGTATGAGTGTATATGTAAAACTCACGTCCTTTTGTACTTGTTTGGGTAGGTAAATGAACCCAGTAGGTTACCTTGGTTAACTGTGGGGTTTCATTTATGATATCTATAAGACTGAAGACAACATCTCTTTGTTGATGCGTTATCTCTCTTTTACTTGCCTTTTCCGGTCTAGTCTTGCCTCCCTCCTCCTCTTGTGAGGCAGTGTGAGACGCAAGAGGAATCTAAGACATTTGAAGTTAGAGATATGAAGGATTAAAAATCCTCTTTTTATCGGTAGGGTCGGCCTCGTGTATCACATCCTTCCCTTCCCATTTTTTTCCCCAAATCCCACTAGACAAACCTTAATCCGCACTCCTGAACTTGTGATCTGAGTGCAAGCTAATGGCAGTTAGCGCGGACCTGTGTTGTTGCGCACCCCAGCGCGCAGGTCACATTGAAAACGGGAAACACGAGTTAAAAGCCTCAAGGTTTTCTTTCTTCTTCAGGGGAGTCTAGCGTACCTGGAGTTCTTTTGCGGCTCACTTCTCAAATTAGGAGGACAACAGAAGAGTTCTACAACCTGATACACCCACGAGACGCAAGCCAATAATAAGAGAATTTTCAATCCTTCAAATCCCTAATCTTATCATCCATCGTCTTCATCCGCATTAAAATGAATATCGAGATAATATTCGGAAGACACACACGTATTACGACACGTGACAGGAAATGTCACTAATATTCCATACATCACAATATCAGGCAAGCGGGGCTCCCGCTGTGTGGCACAGACCCCACACTAGCATTTGTCAAAAGTCATCGTCCGCCATGTCATATACAAGTGTGTCATACTAACACAAAATCGTTCACGTACTTCTTCGATGGTGTGTACAAAGTATAAGGTCTCTGAAAGTGTAAAAGGTTTAATATATAAAAAGAATAGCATTTTCTTTTTTCATTACGAATCACAGTTCGTGTGGTGTGTGTGTGTGTGTGTGTGTGTGTGTGTGTGTGTGTGTGTGTGTGTGTGTGTGTGTGTTAGTGTGTGTGTGTGTGTGTGTGTGTGTGTTACTGTGTGTGGTGTGGTGTGGTGTGTGTGTGTGTGTGTGTGTGTGTGTGTGGTGTGGTGTGGTGTGGTGTGGTGTGGTGTGGTGTGTGTGTATGTGTATGTGGTGTGGTGTGGTGTGGTGTGGTGTGGTGTGTGTGTGTGTGTGTGTGCTGTGGGAATAATATGGTGTGACACTGAAGGATAAATGACGTTATAAATTTACATACATTGCGGCTGGGGGACATCGAGTTCCTGCAACATAATGGCACGTCTTGGGTTCTGAGCTGCCGCACAACCGTCTCATTGTGGCTCCCACTTCCCATTCCCAACCCGTGATCACACGACATTTAAAGTGAGTACTTATATATCTTTTTCTCCCTTTTGCTCGCAGGGGAAACTTTGGTCAAAGTTCCTCTCGCTGGTGGGACCAATGAAGCGGGACACCGTGTTTGGAGATGGTGGGTTGTACCTGGCGGGGGATGGGCGAGTGGGGGAGACGGAAGGCACGTCCACGAGAGAGAGAGAGAGAGAGAGAGAGAGAGAGAGAGGGGGGGGGGGACAACGATGATGCCAACACCATGAGCAAAGGCAAGGCACGGATAGCGCAAAACCAAGACGGTGCGTCATTCATCACCACCATCATCTACAGGGCAACATCATCATACAAGCATCCCTCCCCTACATCTCTACTGCCCCTGCTACGTCTCACATCCGGTCTTCAGAGGCTGGACGCAGACCCCGGATACCTACGTCTCACATCCGGTCTTTAGAGGCTGGACGCAGACCCCGGATACCTACGTCTCACATTCGGTCTTGAGGGGCTGAAGGGCTGGACGCAGACCCCGGATACCTACGTCTCACATTCGGTCTTGAGGGGCTGGAGGGATGGACGCAGACCCCGGATAGGGCGAGAAATGCTTTGTGAGTCAGGCACATCTTATGTGCAAGATACTTAAACCCTCTGTAAGTTGACCTTGTGACTGAGTCACGTAACGTCCAGGCATTGTAAGACAGAGATTGCATTCCTGTTGTGTTCGTTGCCCGGGTCTCTTTTTCTGCCCTTCCTGGTGTGGCAGGAAAGACGACGGCGCCACTGGAAGCGATCCCAACATCCTTCTTACAAAACGATACAAAAAAAAAACACGAGTCTTTTCTTTCCCCCACCACAGACAAAGCCATTCTCTCAACTTCTCGTTGGTTTTCCTCTCTCTCTCTCTCTCTCTCTCTCTCTCTCTCTCTCTCTCTCTCTCTCTCTCTCTCTCTCCTTCGTGCACTTCCTCAGTCCTCACTAACTTTCACCTGAGTCATCTGAACTCCGTTTTATTTTACAGCGACGCTGTTTGGCTGACCATAGCTCATTCAGCCAACATGTGGTTTACTGTAACTTTTACAGTTAACTATGGCTTACTATAGCTTATACAGCGAACATATGTCTCACTATAGTTTATACAGCAAACATATGGCTCATTATAGCTTATACAACAAACATATGGCTCATTATAGCTTATACAGCTAACATATGGCTCACTATATCTTATACAGCTAAGATATGGCTCACTATAGCTTATACTGTACAGCAAACATATGGTTCACTATAGCATATACAGCTAACATATGGCTCACTATAGCTTATACAGCTAATATATGGCTCATTATAGCTTATACAGCTAACATATGTCTCACTATAGCTTATACAGCTAACGTATGGCTCACTATATCTCATACAGCTAACATATGGCTCACTATAGCTTAGGCAGCTAATATATATGGCTCACTATATCTCATACAGCTAACATATGTCTCACTATAGCTTATACAGCTAACATATGTCTCACTATATCTCATACAGCTAACATATGGCTTACAATAGCTTATACAGCCAACATATGTCTCACTATATCTCATACAGCTAACATATGGCTCACTATAGCTTATACAGCTAACATATGGCTCACTATAGCTTATACAGCTAACACATGGCTTACTATAGCTTATACAGCTAACATATGGCTCACTATAGCTTATACAGTTAAGATATGGCTCACTTTAGCTTATACAGCTAATATACGGCTCATTATAGCTTATACAGCTAACATATGGCTTACTATAGTTTATACAGCCAACATATGGCTCACTATAGCCTATACAGCTAACAAATGGCTCACTATAGCTTACGAAGTTGACGAAAAGCTTAATACTGTTTATACACCTAACATATGGCTCGCCCTATATGTTACATCTAACACATGGTTCACCATAATTCATACAGTTAATATGTAAAGGTTATCATCGCTTATTCGCTTAACCTATGGCTTACCAAAGCATGTTCCGTTAACGTATGGCCTACTAAAGCTTATTCCGCTAATATATGGCTTACCAAAGCTTATTCCGTTAACATATAGCTTACTAAAGCTTATCCCGTCAACATATGGCTCATCAAAGCTTATTCCATTAACGTATGGCCTACTAAAGCTTATTCCGTTAACATATGGCCAACAAAAGCTTATTCCGTTAACATATGGCTTACCAAAGCTTATTCACTTAACGTATGGCCATATGGCTTACCAAAGCCTATTCCGCTAATTTACGGTACACTGCGTCCAACATGAGGGGGAACAAGATAAGAAATAGAATGAGGAAGTTAAAGGCAGAAAATTACACGAAGAATGGAGGACGAAAGAGAAATCCACTGATCAAGGAAAATATCTTAAGAGGCATCATTACGGTCAATGCTCGTCCAGCTAGCTGGTCTCCACACACAAACCAGTGGAAGCAGCAGCTTTGGAAGCAGGGGTATAGTGAACAGCTCATGAGAGCACTGGCCAAAATACTAACTGTACAACAGGCAGAAGGTAACAACATCACAGCCAAGGGTAAGGGAAGGTCGGAGATGAGCGATGCCTGGGAGACCTGATGAGTCGGTAGGATCCTTAACTGGTTCCAATTGTGGCTAATAACGAGATGGCGGATGAGCCTCCCCAAGTAAGTCAACAGAAGCGGGCGAGAATGTGACCACCGGGGATGTGAAGCAGCTGCTCACAAGAGAGAAACAATCACGCCACATATACACACCAGAGCCTCAGCATCCGGGAAAAGCCAAAGTTGTAAAACTGATGACGTGCAGTTTACAGGGTAGACTAGAGTATATGGTTATGTCCAACATGTTTAGGCTATTCAAGGGATGTCTAAGCGGTATTTTCAAACTGAACAGTGGAAAACGCGTGACATTATGATAAGACATACTGGTAGGAATTGTATTTCAGCACCACGAAGTTCAAACAGGTTACTTCTCTATTTCGAGGTATCACACAGGTGTGAATTACGACAAGAGATGGGTTCAGTATGAGAGAGAGAGCGAGCGAATATGGGAGTGTGGAGGGGAGGAGGAACTAGCGAAATCATCAGGGTAAGAATGATGTATGTTAGATGTTGAATAAAGATCATTCATGGAGTAAGAAGAGGAAAAAGAGGCGATAGGATAGAGCCCTGGGGGACACCACTGTCTACAGAATAAAACAAAAGAGTAACATCAGACGTGGTGCCCATACCGGACGTCTGCATTCACAGACAACACTGGGACAATTATGGATCCACGAGGACAACGTGATAAGTAGTAAGTGTCAGATAGCTCGAAAATATGTGTGTGTGTGTGTGTGTATGTGTGTGTATGAGAGAGAGAGAGAGAGAGAGAGAGAGAGAGAGAGAGAGAGAGAGAGAGAGAGAGAGAGAGAGAGAGAGAGAGAGAGAGAGAGAGAGAGATAGAATGATTGTTTCTCCTCTTCTTTATTCTTCTTTACGTCTTTTCCCCGGTCTCAAAACGCAATCTTCATTCTAGTCAATTCCAAATGTGGGTTTTGTCCATGTCCCTCCTTCTCTCTCCTCGAACGCGGCCAGAGTTAACTTCTGCTGTAATAAAGGACCGCGAGGGGACGCATCTGAACCAGCAGGAAACATGAGATCGTCTGTTTTGGCCGCCGAGACATACCCACTTTCTTGACCTCCCTGTTGGTCTTTCGGTTCCTCTTTAGTGGTTCAATTTTCGTCCCGCTGGTTCCAGTTTTAATCCACTGTCTTCACTGCTTCCCCGACACCAAGCTCACACCCAGCTATATCGCTTCCACCCACATCTACTGTATACTGACACTCGACTCCCTGTAACGTGTACACCTACACTTGGCTCATCATAGCTCATACAGCTACACTTGGGTCACCATAGCTCATACAGCTACACTTGGGTCACCATAGCTCATACAGCTACACTTGGCTCATCATAGCTCATACAGCTACACTTGGCTCACCATAGCTCATACAGCTACACTTGGCTCACCATAGCTCATACAGCTACACTTGACTCACCATAGCTCATACAGCTACACTTGGCTCACCATAGCTCATACAGCTACACTTGGCTCACCATAGCTCATACAGCTACACTTGGCTCACCATAGCTCATACAACTACACTTGGCTCACCATAGCTCATACAGCTACACTTGGCTCACCATTGCTACACTTGTATATGGTGGAGGGGTGGGAGGGGGGTGATGTATGTGGCGGAGGGGTGGGAGGGGGTGATGTATGTGATGGAGGGGTGGGAGGGCGTTGATGTATGTGGTGGAGGGGTGGGAGGGGTTGATGTATGTGGTGGAGGGGTGGGAAGGGGTGATGTATGTGGCGGAGGGCTGGGAAGGGGTGATGTATGTGGTGGAGGGGTGGGACGGGGTGATGTATGTGGTGGAGGGGTGGGACGGGGTGATGTATGTGATGGAGGGGTGGGAGGGGGTTGATGTATTTGGTGGAGGGGTGGGAGGGGTTGATGTATGTGGCGGAGGGGTGGGAAGGGGTGATGTATGTGGTGGAGGGGTGGGAGGGGGTGATGTATGTGGTGGAGGGGTGGGAGGGGTGATGTATGTGGTGGAGGGGTGGGACGGGGTGATGTATGGGGTGGAGGGGTGGGACGGGGTGATGTATGTGGTGGAGGGGTGGGACGGGGTGATGTATGTGGTGGAGGGGTGGGACGGGGTAATGTATGTGGTGGAGGGGTGGGAGGGGTGATGTATGTGGTGAGGGGTGGGAGGGGGTGATGTATGTGGTGGAGGGTGGACGGGGTTGATGTATGGTGGTGAGGGTGGGACGGGGTTGATGTATGTGGTGGAGGGGTGGGACGGGGTGATGTATGTGGTGGAGGGGTGGGACGGGGTGATGTATGTGGTGGAGGGGTGGACGGGGTGATGTATGTGGTGGAGGGGTGGGAGGGGGTGATGTATGTGGTGGAGGGGTGGAGGGGGTGATGTATGTGGTGGAGGGGTGGGACGGGGTGATGTATGTGGTGGAGGGGTGGGACGGGGTTGATGTATGTGGTGGAGGGGTGGGACGGGGTGATGTATGTGGTGGAGGGGTGGGACGGGGTGATGTATGTGGTGGAGGGGTGAGACGGGGTGATGTATGTGGTGGAGGGGTGGGACGGGGTGATGTATGTGGTAACGAGAAGCTACAGTGGAAGCAACAGTACCTGGGTTGGGATATGTCTTCTTCGCGGAGGCTCACACGCCGGCGAGGGAGGCTCTACTGACGCAGTGTTCCACTGGTACTCCTGCCACGTGGGTCTCGGCTAACGCCGTCTACTGCAGTAGTGGACGTGGAGACGAGGACACCTCAGGGCTTTCCTGACGTGGTGCTCCAGCAGGTGGTCCTACCATGGGGCTCCTCCAGCGTGGTAGTCCCACGGCAGCCCTGGGGATGGGCCCGCACATGATCCCCGGCGTCAAGCGACGGCCGGAGAGACACACTTATGTCTTCGATGTCCCACAACCCACGAGCTGATCGTACAGGGGGGAAGCCAGGTCCTCCGGCATCAGTATAGTGGCACCGAGTTCGACCGGCGGGGAGTCACAGCGCTGACCGTGCAGGGAGACCGATACGATGGACCGAATCAGGAATCACACGTGGGCACGTGGCACGGATACACGTGCAGTGATGAGATACGTGCTGGCTACTCCGTCCTTGTCCCGCTGCCGTGCATGGATCAACAAATATGGCATCGAAATGGCCTGATTCTTCGCATAACCGGGTTAAGAGAGCCAGATATGAGAAAAGAAAGCCATATACGTGATACGAAAGCCGGATATGCAATAAGAAAGCCATATATGTGATAATAAAACCAAGTATAAGAAAGCCATATATATACATATATACGATAAGGAAGCCATATGTGTAATATAAGAACACTAGATACAAGATAAGGAACCAGTCTCTCATATCACACGTCTCACCAAGTGTTTTCAGGTCCATCCCACCCGTGCAGGAGTAGTTAGGGAAGAACACTGGAGGGCGTTCTTGAGCATGATGGTAGACCCATTAAGGCAGACGACAGTATGGTAACGCCTGGTACGTAAACATCACGATGTCACCCTCACACAGCTCCGCGTCAGGATCGTCTTGTCCTCCGGAACTCACCAGGAGAGCCAGCCCCCTGCTCCGTAAGCCCTCGCTGCTCCGTCCGTTACACCGTCAGGTGAGATGGGTGGACGGGATGGGGGAGGGAAGGGGGTGTGCCAAGCCAGCCTTAAGATGCGATCATCTTAAATACATGGTAAGGGGATGAGGTCAGAGGAACGGCAGGGGGGGGGGGGGGGTGTTGGTAACGAGTGGTGGTGGTGTGGGGGACGGTGGTTGCTGACGCGACCTGGGGGCCTCGTAGCTTACTGAAGAGAGAGAGAGAGAGAGAGAGAGAGAGAGAGAGAGAGAGAGAGAGAGAGAGAGAGAGAGAGAGAGAGAGAGAGAGAGAGAGAGAGAGAGAGAGAGAATCTCTCAGCGCTGGTCAGTCATTTCGAAGAGGATCGATGGTCAGCTTGGCAATCACCTCACCCTCTCCTCACAATGAGCTTGCTGCTACAATCTACTTCAGGGGACGAGAACTGATTACCTCTCTCATGGAGTCCGACGTCCAGGTTAGATATGGCAACGCACTCCTCTGTGTCAGACGTCCAAGTTAGATATGGCAACGCACTCCTCTGTGTCAGACGTCCAAGTTAGATATGGCAACGCACTCCTCTGTGTCAGACGTCCAAGTTAGATATGGCAACGCACTCCTCTGTGTCAGACGTCCAAGTTAGATATGGCAACGCACTCCTCTGTGTCAGGCGTCCAAGTTAGATATGGCAACGCACTCCTCTGTGTCAGACGTCCAAGTTAGACACAACTACGCACTCTTTCGAGTCAGCCGTCCCCCGCTGGATCCATCCAGTCAGAGACCTCCAGAATGAGAGACTGCGACGAACGCATATTCATAGATTTACGTTGCCTGATTTTCATCTAATATCCCCTACTCCCATACTCTCTGCCTGCGTCCGGTTGCCATTCCGAGGTACTCTCTCTCTCTCTCTCTCTCTCTCTCTCTCTCTCTCTCTCTCTCTCTCTCTCTCTCTCTCTCTCTAATAGAGCCAGAAATCTCCTCACTAGAGATCCCCCTTGATCCTAAATATGACCAACGTTCACATCACATTTTTCAAGCGAGAAATTTCGAGGTAAAACTTCGCGTGGGAAGCCCCCTTTTATATATCACAGGATGCTCACCCAAAAATTCAATTAAGAACACCGTCCTTAACAAACGACGTCTGTGACATGCAACCCTATCTTCACCTTCCTGGGAATGGAAAGGTCTTCAGACCTCCTCAGGGAGACGCAACCATATACAGCGTCTGTCTGGAATTATCTTTATTGTCGTCAAATATTTCGCTTCCCCCCCTTCCCTCCTTTGTTTAAAAAAAAGCCAAACGACTGGTCGGTAAGGACGTTTATTCCATTCTGATAAACGTCTTACAACTCTTCCACTTCCTTCATAGGAAGTCACTTACCCCCAGAGGAAGAGGTCTCTCAAAATGAAAGCAAGACGAAGAAAAAAAATCTATCATCTATCTATCTATCTATATATCTATATATATATATATATATATATATATATATATATATATATATATCTTCTTTCAAACTATTCGCCATTTCCCGCATTAGCGAGGTAGCGTTAAGAACAGAGGACTGAGCCTTTGAGAGAATACCCTCACCTGGCCCAATTCTCTGTTCCTTCTTTTGAAAAAAAAAAAAAAAAAAAAAAAAAAAGAATGATTCTTCCCTCGTAACGGCTCTTAATTCCTTTGCCGTCTGGGTGACCCTCCGTCGTCTCGAGATCGCTGAGTATCTCCCACGAATTTATTGAATGAAATGTATAAAACGAAAAGAAAAAAAAAATAGATTCTTATGCATTAGGAGACTTATCGCATCAAGGGGGAAGGCGCAACATGAAAGGACACAGCTGCAAATACGCGAGTGACGGGTGTGCTCGGCCGTGGGAAGATGTGGACGAGGGAGGGAGAGAAAGGGAGAGAAAGTGGTACATGATGATGATGATAATGAGAGAGAGAGAGAGAGAGAGAGAGAGAGAGAGAGAGAGAGAGAGAGAGAGAGAGAGAGAGAGAGAGAGAGAGAGAGAGAGAGAGAGAGAGGAGCAGCAGGAGCAAGGAATTTTGATCGCAGCATTTGCCCTCCGTCCCGTCGCCCACTCACAAGCCCCACCATCCACCACTGTCCATCGCAGTTCATGTATGCACTCGGTGGTCGACTGAGCGGACGTGGAAGTAGCACTAGATCATCTTACCTCCCCATGTTATCGGCTGTCCTGGCCGGGTTCCGAATCTATGCAGAGGCTCGACCCCTCCTGAGCTGCGGGTCTCCTGCACTAGTGCTGTTCATCATGGATGTTCTAGCATCATGAATCTGAAGTTATCATGAAACTGATTGTTATCATGAAGTAGTTTGTTATCATGAAGTAGTTTGTTATCATGAATCTGAAGTTATCATGAAACTGATTGTTATCATGAAGCAGTTTGTTATCATGAAGTAGTTTGTTATCATGAATCTGAAGTTATCATGAAACTGATTGTTATCATGAAGTAGTTTGTTATCATGAAGTAGTTTGTTATCATGAATCTGAAGTTATCATGAAACTGATTGTTATCATGAAGCAGTTTGTTATCATGAAGTAGTTTGTTATCATGAAGTAGTTTGTTATCATGAAGTAGTTTGTTATCATGAATCTGAAGTTATCATGAAACTGATTGTTATCATGATGCAGTTTGTTATCATGAAGTAGTTTGTTATCATGAAGTAGTTTGTTATCATGAATCTGAAGTTATCATGAAACTGATTGTTATCATGATGCAGTTTGTTATCATGAAGTAGTTTGTTATCATGAAGTAGTTTGTTATCATGAAGTAGTTTGTTATCATGAAGTAGTTTGTTATCATGAAGTAGTTTGTTATCATGAAGCAGTTTGTTATCATGAAGTAGTTTGTTATCATGAAGCTGTATGCTCTGCAAAGACTTGTATATGGCATGTAAAAGATGAGCTGGAATTCCAGAGAATGTCTGGAATCAAGAATAATCATTTGGTCTTCGTATCTGGATGTGACCCCTTGTATGATTCAGCAGGTCGTAGCCACGAGGCTCAGTTCGAACCCCATCACATCACATGGCAAGTCGGTAACCATCGTTGAATACGACATTTTGTTGAATTCAAGCAAGAAAAAAAAAAGGTTAAATACTCTTTAATCTCCATTCACAGAGTACGTCTCCGTACTGACGGCCGGGGATCGTATGCAATGATAAATCCGCTTAGGAAAGGGATTTCTGATCTAGGGCGCTTCACCGGCGGACGGGTTGGATAAGAGAGCTGTAGAGGTCGAGAGAGAGAGAGGTCGAGAGAGAGAGAGAGAGAGAGAGAGAGAGAGAGAGAGAGAGAGAGAGAGAGAGAGAGAGAGAGAGAGAGAGAGAGAGCGTTACAGCCTGTGATGCTTCGAAACTTCTAGGAACATGTTATAAATCCCACAAACATTTTGTTCCGTATGTCTCGTTATTGGTTCAACTATACCAGACAAGAGTCACGCACAAAGGTGTACAAATAAGGTGCGCCATGTTCATAGGCGCGAAACGCTCGCGATGAAACCGAACACAGCATCCAAACCCAGACTGACTGACAACCCTCCTCAGTAGATGGGAGTCCGGAGCCAAACATGCAGTCTGGGAATTTCGTTCAGTTCCTCGAACCTCGCTAGCCACAGTCTTCAATTGACTTGATGACAAAATTAGCACATTTTGATTTGAGACGTCTTCACCGAGTCTCTTGTGACGCCGCTTCATAACGCTGATCCAGTTGCTTCGAGACCGTGCTTGGGCACACCTGTGAACCCCCTATTTGGAAACTGTCTGAGTGCAATACTTTCTCCAATCTCCAGGAGACAAGAGATGTGGAAACAGCGAATGACTACATAATACATGAAGCTCCTGAAGCTGATGAAAGATTTCCGCGAGGCTGACGGATGCAGCCATGTGATATCCGTAAGGCTGACGGATGCAGCCATGTGATATCCGCGAGGCTGACGGATGCAGCCATGTGATATCCGCGAGGCTGACGGATGCAGTCATGTGATATCCGCGAGGCTGACGGATGCAGCCATGTGATATCCGTAAGGCTGACGGATGCAGCCATGTGATATCCGCGAGGCTGACGGATGCAGCCATGTGATATCCGTAAGGCTGACGGATGCAGTCATGTGATATCCGCGAGGCTGACGGATGCAGCCATGTGATATCCGCGAGGCTGACGGATGCAGCCACGTGATATCCGCGAGGCTGACGGATGCAGTCATGTGATATCCGCGAGGCTGACGGATGCAGTCATGTGATATCCGTAAGGCTGACGATGCAGTCATGTGATATCTGCGAGGCTGACGGATTCAGTCATGTGATATCCGCGAGGCTGACGGATGCAGTCATGTGATATCCGCGAGGCTGACGGATGCAGCCATGTGATATCCGCGAAGCTGACGGATGCAGCCATGTGATATCCGCGAGGCTGACGGATGCAGCCACGTGATATCCGCGAGGCTGACGGATGCAGTCATGTGATATCCGCGAGGCTGACGGATGCAGTCATGTGATATCCGTAAGGCTGACGATGCAGTCATGTGATATCTGCGAGGCTGACGGATTCAGTCATGTGATATCCGCGAGGCTGACGGATGCAGTCATGTGATATCCGCGAGGCTGACGGATGCAGTCATGTGATATCCGCGAGGCTGACGGATGCAGTCATGTGATATCTGCGAGGCTGACGGATGCACTCATGTGATATCCGCGAGGCTGACGGATGCACTCATGTGATATCCGCGAGGCTGACGCGTGCGTGCCAACTCCAGTGGTGAAAGCCTCACAGGTGCGGGAGAGGGGGCTGTCCTCGGAGGAGGGGAGTCTACCGCTTCTGGCCGTGTGGCCAAACCCACGGTTTTATGTCCCAGACGCTCCGCGGGTTCCCCCAATCCCAATTTGTTGCTTCCTTTCTTGCGGAGACTGCCACCTATCTTGACACACTGGGACCTGGCCTCACAACTCCATCGTGGGGCAAGGACATCTTAAATGTTGCCCTGAACCACCTGCGTCAGGGTGACTGCCTTGCCGCGATCAGGGTAGCCACAGAGCAAGCCAGGCAACTGATCAGCTCCTGTGGTTCGCCCCATGACCGCCGGAATCGTGGGGGAGACGGACTAAGACAGTCAGCGAACTTTGGCAGCGTGCGCCGTACGGAGGAGGTTCCTTTGCGTGGAAACCGGCTTAGGCGGGAACAATACCGGGAAGTACAGAGACTTTATCGACAGAATAAGTCTCTGGCCGCTGGACTGGTCCTAAAAGGTTACTGGGAGGTACCGCCACCTTCGGTTGGGCCAGAAAGCACCTACCCCCTTTTGGGGAGCCATCTTCTCTCGCCCATCTGAGCCGGATGAACGTGTCATTACCGACTGCGACCCAGAGTATGGACAACCAGCAGAGGTTATTACCGTAGGTGAGGTAGCGCACCACCTCAAAGCCACGAAGACATCTGCCCCTGGTCCTGACGGAATGCCGACTCGTTTATTGAAGTCCATTCAGCCAAGAATTCTTTCTAAAATGTTCAATCTGTGGCTTGCCACGTCAACGTTGCCAGAACCATTCAAGGCAAATCGTACGGTGCTGATTCCTAAGGTAGCGAACCCAAGAAAACCCAAGGACTACAGGCCTATCACGATCTCTTGTGCCGTAGTCCCACTGCTCCATAAAATCTAGAGGAGCCGCATCTCGAGCCTCGTCCGGATCAATGGAGCTCAAAAGGCATTCGTTCCTGTGGACAGATGCCTTGAGAACCTTACCATCCTGGACGCGATCATCGGTCGTGCGCAGGCACACGCCCACTGTGTACACCTGGCATTCCTTGACATGGCCAAAGCATTCGATAGTGTTAATCATAGCACTATCGAGCGGGCCATGTCGCGGAAGGGCATTCCTGCCCTCGTCAGGGCATATATTATGTCGACGTACGACCGAGCTTTCACTCACATTGAAGGCAGTGGCGAGATGTTGGAAAAAATCAATATGACTCGTGGGGTCAAGCAGGGCGATCCGTTATCACCTATCCTTTTCAACCTTGTAACTGACGAGGGAGTTGCAAGGGTTAAGGACTCTGGTGTAGGAATTAGGTTCGGAGTCCAGAAGGTGTCAGCACTGGCATTTGCTGACGATTTGGTTTTGGTAGCGAAGACGCCGACTGGCCTGCAACAGGCAATAGACATTATGGCGGAGACTCTTGCGGAGGGGGGACTTCGGGTAAACCCGGGAAAGTGTCGTTCCCTCAACATGGAGGTCGACGGCAAGCGTAAGACTTGGTACGTCAACAAAAGTAGGACGTTTCAAGTCTTAGGTAGCGCTATCGGCTCCATGAACGCTGAGGACGACTATAAGTATCTTGGTATTCTCGTCGGATCAGGAGGAAGGCGAAAATCCTACGGTGCCCTGCTAGAAGAAGGGCTCCGTAACATCACCAGAGCCCCTCTAAAACCTCAACAGCGGATTGCGTGGCTTGTGGAACATCTAGTGCCAAAGCTCATGCATCGCTTGGTGCTGGGGGAAGTGTATAAGACACAGCTAGCACGCATGGACAGACAGTTGCGAGTCGCGGTTCGCCGCTGGCTCCGTCTAGCCCATGACGTGTCCTGTACTTACTTCCACTCGGCGGCAGGAGATGGTGGGCTTGGTATACAGGACTTTGTCTCAACCGTCCGACTAAATAAACAAGCCAGGTTCGAGAAATTACTCACCTCGACCGATCCGGTGATTCAGGCGGCTGTCCGGGAGCCTGCAGTGTTGAGCAAGCTGCAGCACTAGACTGGACCCGCTTGCATCGCTGGTCGGCAGGCGAGTAATAAACTCGAACCCCATCGCGTATGGAGGGCTAATCTGATCAGCACATTTGACGGTGCGGGTCTCGCTCCATCTATTACCGTGCCTCAGGTTAGTGGATGGGTAAATAGTGGGAACCGCTTCCTGTCCGTGTCTGATTATGTGAAGGCCGTCCACGTGAGGATTGGCGCTTTACCCACCCCCGCCAGGGCCTCCAGAGGCCGGACCGAGATCAACGGCCTCTGTGACACCTGTCAGAAGCCCGGTGCTCTCGGGCATACCGCTCGGATGTGTCCACGTACCCATGGTGGGAAGGTAAAGAGGCACGACAACATCAGTGCCTATTTGGCCGGACGATTGAGACAGAGGAGGTACGAAGTGTCCTGTGAGCCCCGCAGTCCGATTGTGGCGTCCTTTAGGAAGACGGGCATCGTGGCTTCCAAAGGAACAGAGGCTTTCATTATTGATACTCAAGTCTCTGGTGTCCATTTCGCACTTTCAGCTGCACATCAATACAAGTGCAGCTATTACGGCACCCCGGAAATCCTTCAGGGCGTACAGGATTTCACCGGGAAAGGCACCGTGCATGTAACATCTGCCACATTAAACTGGGATGGCGCATGGTGCCAAGAAAGTGCGAGTGCTCTCAGAGGGTTAGGGCTTTCTTACCGGGACCAGGAGGTGTGCTCAGTAACAGCCCTAACCTGGACCCACTCCCTTTACAGGATGTGGTCCAAAAGCACAGGTGAGCAATCGGGCCTGCCTTGTACATCTGGTGTCGGCCGTCGGGCTGGTGAAGGTGGTTCCCTCTTTGTGCGCTTGTGGTGAGCGGGAATAAGGCTGTTCTCCCGATGCTCCAAGGGCAGGTACCAGTTCCTGAGGGCGGGTTGTCGTAGCGAGCGGTGGGCGCCTTGGCAGGGTCGTCTGCTACTCTCGTACGACAGGCCGCACTGGAGGGTGAGCGGTGCTGGAGAGTCTTCTGTGCATCAGTCAGTAAGGTGAGGTATGTCTCCAACCATCGTCTAACTGCCGCCTCTCAACTTACTTCTATCTATGCTATCAGCAGTCTGATCTACCATCATCCTCTTGGTGTGTCCATACATTCCTTCCTTCCATTAACAACTTCTTTCACTGTCAACATGTACTTTAGGTCACTTACTGACAAAACTCCGGTTGCATTAGATGAAAAACAACAACAACAAAAAGATGCACAGTCGTAAGTAGTTAGCCTTTCCAGCACGTCCCATCACTAACTGGGAATCTATGAACAGTATCCACAAGGCTGACGGATGCAGTTATGTGATATCCGCGAGGGTGACGGATGCACTCATGTGATGTCCGCAAGGCTGACGGATGCACTCATGTGATATCCGCAAGGCTGACGGATGCACTCATGTGATGTCCGCAAGGCTGACGGATGCACTCATGTGATACCCGCAAGGCTGACGGATGCACTCATGTGATACCCGCAAGGCTGACGGATGCACTCATGTGATACCCGCAAGGCTGACGGATGCACTCATGTGATATCCGCAAGGCTGACGGATGCACTCATGTGATACCCGCAAGGCTGACGGATGCACTCATGTGATGTCCGCAAGGCTGACGGATGCAGTCATGTGATACCCGCAAGGCTGACGGATGCAGTCATGTGATACCCGCGAGGCTGACGGATGCAGTCATGTGATACCCGCAAGGCTGACGGATGCAGTCATGTGATATCGGCGAGGCTGACGGATGCAGTCATGTGATACCCGCAAGGCTGACGGATGCAGTCATGTGATATCCGCAAGGCTGACGGATGCAGTCATGTGATACCCGCAAGGCTGACGGATGCAGTCATGTGATATCCGCCAGGCTGACGGATGCAGTCGTGTGATACCCGCAAGGCTGACGGACGCAGTCATGTGATATCCGCCAGGCTGACGGATGCAGTCATGTGATACCCGCAAGGGTGACGGATGCAATCATTAAAGTGGGTACTAATTATGACATCTCTTGGAATGGGTAATAGGTAAGATACACATGAGTGGACGATAACTTTGAATTCTTGGGTTGGGTAATAACTTTCATATCGCGGGCATTGGTAACACCCGTGGTCAGCCCCCGGGGTAAGGCTGCTCTTCACGTGGGCAGCAGCAGCAGCAGCGGTGTGTCGGCTTCAGGGGCAGCAAGAGAGTGAGAGAGAGAGGCGGACGGGACGGCGTGCATGAAGACCAAACACTGAGGTTCTCGCTGGGTTTCAAGAACGAGGAACCTCCTGTCTCTCGGCCGAGTTGATAGGGGAAACTTACGCACAAGCAGGATGATGAGGGGAGTGGGCAGGCAAGGATGGGGAGGAGATGGGAGGCAAGGATGAGGAGTGGAGTGGGAGGTAAGAATGGGGAGAGGAATGGGAGGCAGAATTAGGGAAAGGGAGATACAGGTTGGTGGGTGAGCAAAAGATAAGGGCGGAGGAGAGAGGGGTAAAGGATGGCGGGAGAGGGTGGGGCTTGGGGGGTTTGGGGGAGTGAAGTAAAATTGGAGGGGGAGGGAGGAGTGAGATGGTGAGCCTAGAGGATGATGACAGGGTTTAGAATCAGACCAAAAACAAGTCGGAAAACATCTGCTCTGGACACCAGGTATAATGCAGGTGGTACCAGGTATGATGACACCAGGTGGCACCAGGTATGATGACAACAGGTGGCACCAGGTATGATGACAACAGGTGGCACCAGGTATGATGTCAACAGATGGCACCAGGTATGATGACAACAGGTGGCACCAGGTATGATGACCACAGGTGGCACCAGGTATGATGACAACAGGTGGCACCAGGTATGATGACAGCAGGTGGCACCAGGTATGATGACAACAGGTGGCACCAGGTATGATGACTTCAGGTGGCACCAAGTATGATGACCACAGGTGGCACCAGGTATGATGACCACAGGTGGCACCAGGTATGATGTCAACAACTGGCACCAGGTATGATGACAACAGCTGGCACCAGGTATGATGACTACAGCTGGCACCAGGTATGATGACAACAGCTGGCACCAGGTATGATGACTACAGCTGGCACCAGGTATGATGACCACAAGTGGCACTGGGCTGGGAGGTTGTCATGTCTGCAGGACATGGCTCCGTCCGGCAATGGCGGGCACTACGATCCTTTACCGTAAGTCAAGCATAATGCAAGTGTTTCAAGCCACTGAGGGACATCTGTGATGTCTCTAGGTAATTACAGTCATGTCTAGTGTGCATGACGACCATCATCATCATCATGGGTCGCAAATGATCGTACACACATGTGTACGCGCAACATGACAACGCCTCGGGTACATCGTGATGGGCTGCTGAACCTAATAACACCATCTCCCTTAAGGCACGTAACTCCCGAGCACCATGGTAGCATCACGTCTCTCCCCAGGACGGGGAGAATATAAGCGCAGGTGAGACTGACATTCTGCGCCCGCAATGCCAAGGGATTGTGTCGGTTGCAGGTCATTTGATGAAGTCTTGTGCAAGACGACACTGAGGACAGGAAGGTTTTGGACCAAGCGCTTACCTCCACCCTTCCTCCACTCCTTACCCTGCAGCGTGTAGAAGGAACACAGTAACCGTCCAACGAAAGGTTAGACTCCCAAGCCCGAAATGTGGGTGATCTACTCCCTTTTCCTCCCCTTTCATCCCGGCTAAACCTTGACTCGCATCTTCTCCCACAGCTCTTACCTTCTCTTCTTTCTAGTAACTCTCTCAGAATTCCCCTCCGAACGCTCATCGTCACTCCCTTCTCTCTTCCCTCTGTCAATTAACATAACCTTCCCCAAAATTCCTACCACATCTCCCCCTCCTGCTTCTGTAACTCGATGGTCTTGACGAGCGGTCCACTCCGATCTGAGGTGTTTCAGCCTTTTGGAGGGAAGGAGAGAACAAGAGTATTGGCCTATAGGTTCAAATAGAGTCTCCGGCAGAAAATATGAGCTAAGGAAGGGGTGGTGGTGGGGGAAGAGAGAAAGCTCAGAGGTAACTAGGATCAGAGGTGCGCGGATAGGACGGGTCTGAGGACGAGAGGTCTAAGGACATGGATAGGACGGGTCTGAGGACGAGAGGTCTGAGGACATGGATGGGACGGGTGTAAGCGTGAGAGGTGGGAGAGGTCAATATATAGGACAGGTCTAATGGTAAGAGGTGGGAAAGGAAGAGGAACAGAATGTGATAACTGGTGATATTACGAGGGAGTTGGGGGGGTGCGTGGCCAGACCATCATGGCCATACCTTCTCCCAGTCTCCAGCGGCTGCCACACACATACGCTCTCCCACGTCTATCTTCCTCCTAATCCTCCCGCTCTCCCCAAGCCTCTCCCCATCCCTCCCTCGTGGTAACCACTGCGTCAGCAGAGACGTGAGAGCGTAGCGCCAGACCCAGAGTCATAAAACGGAATATTTTAATCTGACTCCCAGTCTGAATGTTTCTGATCCGATTTGTGTTAGTCTGAGGAATGTTGGTCCCTGCTGCAGCCAAGGCTCTCCGAGGCACCAAGCAGGGGAGTGGGTCTGCTGAGTTTGGAAGGGGGACATGGGAAGGGGAAAGGAGACGTAAAGGAATGAAGGAGAGGGAGACAAATAGGAAAGGAAACGTGGAAGGACCTGTCGAATTCAGAGAGGAAGGCAGGGAGAGAGAAGGTGTGCATGATGTATGTGAGTTGGAGTGACATGGATGGGTCAGTGACCAGGGTTAAGTGACCAGTGGAGCGACAGTCACCAGCAGTGTAGATTTACTGACGTTACATTACAAGTAGCGTTGGAGGTGTACACGAGAGGGAGAGGCAGCGGGAAACCTGATGGCCCATAATGTAGGTGTCTGTCTTTATTGTCTAAAAATAATGGCAGCAACAGCATACCAAAGAGAAGGCACTCACCACCTGCCTCTTTCTCTAGCTCAACCGCTGGCAGGAACAAGACGAGAGGAATGAACGGCATGCAGTACAGAGAGAGAGAGAGAGAGAGAGAGAGAGAGAGAGAGAGAGAGAGAGAGAGAGAGAGAGAGAGAGAGAGAGAGAGAGAGAGAGAGAGAGAGAGAGAGAGAGAGAGAGAGAGGGGGGGGGGGGGGGGGGGGAAATACTGCCATGGAAATTTTATGGAAAAGTTTGGATTTGGAGAAACTCCCTATCAGTTTGACGACACCTGCTCTGAGGCTAGATGCTGATAAGGAAAGACAAGCTTAGTGGTAAAACTGGACCTTTTCCAGATGACATATACCAGTGATACATTTGTACAACCTTGATTTAAAGGTATCTATGGTCTCTACAATAACTACACTGGAGAGGAAGTTTATTCCAGTGTTCCACCACTAGTCAATGAGTCTGTCTACAGTGAAGGAACTTTCGCATGAATTGTCAAAATGATCCAGTATACTGAATACCTTTACCAGATCTCCTTACAGTCTGTCATTTTGTTTTAGGGAATAATTTCAGGTCTTTCAGTCACTCTTCACAAGACTTATTTCTGAGTGGAGGGTTTAGTCTGGTTGCTCTTTTCTTACTCTAATTTATTTTGCTCAAGTTCCTCTTCATCTATGATGAGGTTTGGTGGCCAGAACTGAACAGCGTATTGCATCATGAGATCTAACCAGAGCATTGCAAGGGATGAGTATCGTAACCTCTGTTTTGTGATAAAGATTTCTAGTTCTGAGTCCTAATATCCTATTGGTTTTTGGAACGCAGGAAGGCACCCTTTACCGTATTCCAGGTCATTACTTATATTCGCTCTAAGGTCCATATCCTCTTTCACTTACAGGAGTGGTTCACTAAGCATTCGGTACTCATGATACATATAGTAATATTTTTGGTCGCCAAAGGTTTAGGTCCGAGTGACCAATCTACCAGCAGCAGAAGAGCCTCTCTCCACTAGCAGGAGAGCTATGGGCGCTGAGGTAGTGAGAGGTTCACCAAATGTAAGGTTGTTGCTTTCAGATCAAAGTACACCTATGTAGAGTCTCTGGCTCTAAGTGTCAGATGCCAGCAGAGTGCCCACAACCATCAGCAGTGGAGTCGTTCATGTAAAGTCAGAGGGACGACCTGGGGGACGACAGCTACTAACGGCAGAGTGGTTGAGGTTCCGTCAGGAGGATCTGTATTGGTCAACAGTAAACCAGGCAGGAGACTACTGCTGGTATCAACCCCTGTATCACAATGGTCCGACCTTCGAACACAACGACTCGACTTTCGAACACAACGGTCCAATCTTCGAACACAACGGTCCGACCTTCAAACACTTCGGCACGACACTCGAACACAACGGTGCGACCTTCAAACACTTCGGCACGACACTCGAACACAACGGTGCGACCTTCGAACACTACGGTACGACCCTCGAACACAACGACCCGACCTTCACACACACACACACACACACACACACACACACACACACACACACACAAACACAGATATAGAGGATGTGTGGATCAGGTGTTTGCTTTGAAGAATGTATGTGAGAAATACTTAGAAAAGCAAATGGATTTGTATGTAGCATTTATGGATCTGGAGAAGGCATATGATAGAGTTGATAGAGATGCTCTGTGGAAGGTATTAAGAATATATGGTGTAGGAGGCAAGTTGTTAGAAGCAGTGAAAAGTTTTTATCGAGGATGTAAGGCATGTGTACGTGTAGGAAGAGAGGAAAGTGATTGGTTCTCAGTGAATGTCGGTTTGCGGCAGGGGTGTGTGATGTCTCCATGGTTGTTTAATTTGTTTATGGATGGGGTTGTTAGGGAGGTGAATGCAAGAGTTTTGGAAAGAGGGGCAAGTATGAAGTCTGTTGGGGATGAGAGACCTTGGGAAGTGAGTCAGTTGTTGTTCGCTGATGATACAGCGCTGGTGGCAGATTCATGTGAGAAACTGCAGAAGCTGGTGACTGAGTTTGGTAAAGTGTGTGAAAGAATAAAGTTAAGAGTAAATGTGAATAAGAGCAAGGTTATTAGGTACAGTAGGGTTGAGGGTCAAGTCAATTGGGAGGTAAGTTTGAATGGAGAAAAACTGGAGGAAGTAAAGTGTTTTAGATATCTGGGAGTGGATCTGGCAGCGGATGGAACCATGGATGCGGAAGTGGATTATAGGGTGGGGGAGGGGGCGAAAATCCTGGGAGCCTTGAAGAATGTGTGGAAGTCGAGAACATTATCTCGGAAAGCAAAAATGGGTATGTTTGAAGGAATAGTGGTTCCAACAATGTTGTATGGTTGCGAGGCGTGGGCTATGGATAGAGTTGTGCGCAGGAGGGTGGATGTGCTGGAAATGAGATGTTTGAGGACAATGTGTGGTGTGAGGTGGTTTGATCGAGTAAGTAACGTAAGGGTAAGAGAGATGTGTGGAAATAAAAAGAGCGTGGTTGAGAGAGCAGAAGAGGGTGTTTTGAAAGGGTTTGGGCACATGGAGAGAATGAGTGAGGAAAGATTGACCAAGAGGATATATGTGTCGGAGGTAGAGGGAACGAGGAGAAGTGGGAGACCAAATTGGAGG
>NC_092240.1:26917542-26945042 GCF_036320965.1 Panulirus ornatus
GAGTCCGGTACATTGAAGAGTGATGTTCCTCGATGATGATAATCATTTACATGATCTGAAAATATCTATTGTTTTATGTATAATTCTATTTACCAAGACTCTCTCTCTCTCTCTCTCTCTCTCTCTCTCTCTCTCTCTATATATATATATATATATATATATATATATATATATATATATATATATATATATATCCCTGGGGATAGGGGATTAGGAATACTTCCCACGTATTCCCTGCGTGTCGTAGAAGGCGACTAAAAGGGGAGGGAGCGAGGGGCTGGAAATCCTCCCCTCTCGGTTTTTTTTTTTTTTTTAATTTTCCAAAAAAAGGAACAGAGGGGGCCAGGTGAGGGTATTCCAAAAAAGGCCCAGTCCTCTGTTCCTAACGCTACCTCGCTAACGCGGGAAATGGCGAATAGTTTAAAAGAAAAGAAATATATATATATATATATATATATATATATATATATATATATATATATATATATATATATATATATTTAAACTTAAATCCCAATTAACTTGTCCCTCAACCCTACTGAACCTAATAACCTTGCTCTTATTATCATATTCTCAACTTTCTCCTTTCACACACTTTTCCAAATTCAGTCACCAACCTCTGCAGTTTCTCCCCCGATTCAGCCACCAGCGCTGTATCATGAGCAAACAACTGCCTCACTTCCCAAGCCCTCTCATCCACAACAGACTGCATACTCACCCCTCTCTTCGAAACTCTTGTATTTACCTCCCTAACCACCTCACACCACATATAATCCATCTCACACCACAAAGAACTCACCTCACCACAATGAACACACCTCACACCACAAATAACCCACCTCACACCACAATCAACCCACTTCACACCACAATCAACGCATCTTACACCACAATCAATGCATCTTCCACAAATAACCCACCTCACACCACAAATAACCCACCTCACACCACAATCAACGCATCTCACACCACAGTTAACCCACCCAACACCACAATCAACGCATTTCCCACAAATAACCCAACTCACACCACAATCAACCCACCTCACACCACAATCAACGCATCTCACACCACAGTTAACCCACCCAACACCACAATCAATGCATCTCCCACAAATAACCCAACTCACACAACAATCAACGCACCTTACACCACAATTAACCTATCTCACACCACAAGTAACCCATCTCACACCACAAGTAATCCACCTTACACCACAAAATGTCCTGAAGCACTTAATTACTAATGCACCCGCCCTCTTCCGTGCTTCCTTTTTCTTCATCAATGGTCCACGCTTAGCAACCACACAGCACCGTCTGGATTACCATGTTATCACACATATCCATCTTTATGCTCACAGAGAATAACGCTTTCTTTCCAAACCTCTGCATTCGTGACCTTAGCCTCCTTCACCCACCCCGTCGTTTACTAAAGCCACCCTATGTCCATCCGCTGCCATGTCCACTCTCAGGTATTTAAAACACTCGACTTCCTCCAGGTCCTCTCAATTCAAACTCACACCCCAGCCAACCTGTCTAACCCGCCTGCTAAATCTATAACCCCAACTATTATTCACATCAACTCTCAACTTCCTTCGCTCACGCACTCTCCAAAATGCAAGCACCAGTTTCTATAATTTCTCACTCGAGTCTTCCACTAGAGCAGCGTCATCAGCCCTTCGACCCTTCACACCCCCCCCCCCCCCCTTTACGCAGCCTGCAAAACCACCAAGGCCCTCGCATTTGCCTCCTCACTACACCATCCATGAACACATCCTCATTGTATTCCCACCACTTTCGTATGGAATTATTTACCCTCCTCTCTTCCTACTCGTGCAAATTCCTTTCTCTCTTGATAAAAAATTTCACCGTTTCAAGTAACTTTCCTCCTACACCACACATTCGTAATATCTTCCACAAAACATCTCTATCAACCACACCAAACGTCTTTTGTAGATCAATAAATGACGCATACAAATCCTTCTCTTTCTTTAAGCATTTCTCACACAAAGTTCTCAACGCATACACCTCCTAATCGTGTACTCATAAAAGAAATTTCTCACTGATTTTAGTAGCTTTCTTCCCATACCATATATTCGTATGACCTTCCGTATGGCATCTCTATCGACCCTATCATATACTTCCTTCAGATTCATAAATACCTCATATTAATCCTTCTATTTCTCTAAGTATTTCTCACACACATTCTACAAAGCTAACAGCTGATCCACACATCCTCCGTCACTTCTAAACCCTACTGCTCTTCCCTATCCCTAATCTTATGCTCAGTAAATGTCTTTACCCTCTCAGTCATCACTCTGCCATACAATTTACCAGTTACACTAAACAGACTTATACCTCTGTAGTATGAACATTCACCTTTGTTCCCCTTCCATTCCGTCAGTCCTCAGACACCTCAACATCTCACATGATCTATACATCCACTGAAAATCCTAATGAACCAATCAACAGAAAAAGTCACCCCCTTTCTTGAGAAATTCAACTGCAATACCATCCTCTTCAGCCGTCTTGCCACATATCATATTATTCAAGACTTTCACCACCTCCTCTCTCTCAACTAAACCGCTCTCCATGACTCTCAGTTCGCACACCTCCCCGATCTGAGCACCCACATCTGCCACCCTATCATCAAACACATTCAACAGACCTTCAAAGACTCACTCCACCTCCTCCTCCCTTCATTACCACCTCTTACTACTTCCCTATTTGCTCCTTTCAGTGATCCCCCCCCCCCACACACATGATTATCAGGACTAAAGTTTGGAACTTTGTGTGTATGAGTGATCTTGAACACAGCTGCATGACCCTTGAGCACGACAGTACCACCCTTAAGCACAATGGCATGATTCCGGAGCCTAACAGCACAGCACTTAAGCACGACCCTTGAGCACAAAGAACAGCTTTGGAGTACGACCCTTAGGGACTATATCAGGCTGACACTTGAGCCCGACCCTTATACACGACCCTTGAGCCCGAAGACACGAACCTCGAGCACGACCCTTGAGTACGACAGTGTGAGCCCTTGACCTTTGACCTAACCCTAAGAGTGGAAGGTCGTGCCCATTATGCCTAAGGGGCGTCGTACTCTCGTGGTCAAGGGTTCGCAGGAGTAATCTAGGAAGGAATATCTTAGGCAAGAGAAGGTTAACGATAAAAAAAATAACAAAAACGCTTAATCGCGCGTTAAACTTGGCTCTTACATCAGACCACACCTGCAGGACCCTGTACCGGAGTTGCCAAAGGAATGCGGAGGAGTTTAAAGCGCAGCACACGACCCGCTCCTACCTTTACCTACCTTGACCCAAGATGTTCAGTTCAGGATATCACGATCATTCTCTTACGTTGAGAAGCGCTCACAATCCTCCTGGTGTAACCTGTAATTCCCTTTTTTTCATTTTTTTTTTTTTTTGAGATCAGCAGGGTTTACTGACGTCATGACGTTTGCATGAATTACAGTGTTTGACATACGAGGATCTGCGGAGCCAACATGCAGTAGATGTACACACTCAGTGCTCAGTTTCTCTGAGATGTTATGCCCACTGAACATGACGGAACGACCCTTGAGCACAGCATTATGACCTCTGAGTCGCCCTATAATGCTCTATTAGGCAAATACTTCTATAATAGACCTGTAATCCTCTAGTAGGCCTATAATCCACGAGTAGGCCTATAATCAACTAGTAGGCCTATAATCCACTGGTAGTCCTATAATCCACTAGTAGGCCTATAATCCACAAGTAGGCCTATAATAATCTGGTAGACCTATAATCTACGAGTAGACCTATAATCCTCTTGTAACCCTATAATTCTCTAGTAGGCCTATAATCCACAAGTAAGCCTATAATCCTCTAGTAGGCCTATAATCAACTGGTAGTCCTATAATCCACTGGTAGGCCTATAATCCACAAGTAGGCCTATAATAATCTGGTAGACCTATAATCTACGAGTAGACCTATAATCCTCTAGCAAGCCTATAATTCTCTAGTAGGCCTATAATCCACAAGTAGGCCTATAATCCTCTAGTGGGCCTATAATCCACAGGTAGGTCTATAATCCACTAGTAGGCCTATAATCCACAAGTAGGACTATAATCCTCTGGTAGGCCTATTATCCACAAGTAGGCCTATAATCCTCTCGTAGGGCCTATAATCCTCTAGTGGGCCTATAATCCACAGGTAGGTCTATAATCCACTAGTAGGGCCTATAATCCACAAGTAGGCCTATAATCCTCTCGTAGGGCCTATAATCCTCTAGTGGGCCTATAATCCACAGGTAGGTCTATAATCCACTAGTAGGGCCTATAATCCACAAGTAGGCCTATAATCCTCTAGCAGGCCTATAATCCAGTAGTGCAATACAAACATTCCGGTTCCAGAGCAAATTTACAGGGGGAGATGAAAGCGGAAGCTTTGCGATATGAAAATAAATAAATTTGATATTGTGAAACAAATGGAAGGGTTAAAAGTAAACAAATGTCCGGGTCAGATAGTGTTTATACGAGGTTCTTGAAAGAATGTAAGGAGGAAGTAAGAGTTCCGCTAAGAATGTAAGGAGGAAGTAAGAGTTCCGCTAACCTAAGCAATGGAGGACAGCACATGTTGTTCCCATCATTAAGAAAGGTGGTTGATCCATTGCCTCTAATTATCGTCCTGTCAGCTAGGCATCTATTGTCGGGAAATTTCTTGAATCAATTATAACGGACAAAATCCAGGAACACTTGGAGAATCATGATCTCATTACGGATTCTCAACATGGGTTTACAAAAGGGGAAGTCATGTCTCAAGAACCTTCTCTCCTTCTGTGATAAAGTATTTGAACCTGTTGATCAGGGTAAGAGTTATGGTATTGTAGACTTAGACTCAAGTAAGGCTTTTGACAGAGTCCCTCATGAGCGTCGGCTTAGAAAAATAGCGGCTCACGGCATCGGGGGTTGTGTATTTGATTGGATCAAGGCGAGGCTCACTGACAGAAAACAGAGGCTATTGGATCAAGGCGAGGCTCACTGACAGAAAACAGAGGCTATTGGATCAAGGCGAGGCTCACTGACAGAAAACAGAGGCTATTGGATCAAGGCGAGGCTCACTGACAGAAAACAGAGGCTATGCATCAATGTAGTTACATCGGACTGGGGCAATGTAGCCAGTGGTGTTCCTCATGGGTCAGTCTTGGGACCGCTCGTGTTTGGTATATGTATACATTAACAATTTGGATATTGGAATAACCAGCGACTGACCAGTACTAAGATACTAGCAGTAATTGACTCAGATGAAAATTCAGTGAATTTGCAGAGGGACTTAAATAGACCATCAAAATGGGCGGGTACATGGAAAATGGAGTTCAACATAGATGAATGCACAACACTTAGTGTGGGTAAAGACAGGAACACTGATTACAAAATTACTATTGGTAAAACAGAATGCGAGAGAGATTTTGGGGTACTGGTGAACAAGGATCTCAAGCCACGGCAACAATGTATTAAAGTGTGTAATAAGGCTAATATGATGTTAGGGTTCATTAATAGGACTGGTAGCAATAAAACTCCTGGAGTATTATTGCAACTTTGTCTTGCGTTCGCTCGCGAGACCACATTTGTATTATGTGGTACAGCTTTGGACTCCATACTATTGCAGTTGATATAGATTGTTTAGAAACAGGGTAGTAGATTCATGGAACAAGTTGTCAAGTACAGTAGTGGAAGCTACGTGGGTATAGCTATAGGTAGCTTTAAACGAAGGTTGGATGATGTGTTCAGACGGTTAGGTTGTAGGGTGGACAGACCCACACCTGCCTAGCGTGGGGACAATAGGCCTCGTGCTGTGTCCTCACGTCTTATGATCTTCCTAGCAGACCTATGATCTTTTAGTTGGCCTATAATCCACTAGAAAACCTACAATCCACTACTAGGCCTATAATCCATTGGTAGGCCTATAATCCACCAGTAGGCTTATAATCCCCTGATAGGCTTACGATGGTCTCCTAGACACAAGCAACTCTGGGCTGGGCAACGAGTTAAGTATCCTCGACACTGGCAAGAAGGTAAGTACCTCTGGCGGTGGAACCATGGTAAGTACCTCTGACAATGGTACCTTGGGAAGTATCTCTAGTACTGGCAAGGTGGTAAGTACTCTAGCAATGGCATCGTGGTGAGTACATACGGTAGAAGCACCTTGGCAAGTACCTCTGATACTCTCACTGTCACCCGGGTAAGTACATACAACACGAGCCCTCTGTAGTCAGTAACGCTGAGTCGTAAGGGCCCCAGTACCGGCAGTGTTGTAATATGATGCGACGGTATCGGGACTTCATGGGATGGCGTTGAGGCGGACGAGACCAAGCAACATCATCATCATCATCATCATCAGACGGAGATAAAATCTTTCCTTGATAAGGTCAACAATTTTAATGCTCTTACGATGGCGTACCTCCCTGGTGGGATGGAGGCAAAAGCTGTGTCGCTCTAATTCGCTTCTCCTTTGCCACTTCTGTGTCTCGCGTCTCTTTTTCCTTTTTTTTTTTTTTTGGACTACGACCTTGATCACTATCCGTCTGTGTGCCTCTGTCTCCCAACCCATATAAACCAACCCGAATATGTCTCGCGCCACTGCCTCAGCACCCCATCACATCTCTCGCCAGTGGCTCCTCTTCCCCATCTCCCATCCTTGCCTCAGTCGCCACCCCATCTTTACCCCTGCTTCAGTCCCTATGCCTTATCTCCCTCTCCCCTGCCTCACCCGACTCATACTTCATTCTCACCTTAACACCTCTATGCCGCCTCCCCCTCCTCCTCCTCCTCCTCCTGCCACACTACGCCCCCAGTATCCCAGGCATCAGGATGGACTGCCGCTGATTCCCTATTGGATAATCGGAACCCTGACGGAGGAGTCCATATTTCATCACCTTGGCTGGCCGGACGACGGCACCTGTCTCAACCTCGCCGGGAGCCAGGCAAGCCAAAGTGAAGAATAACAAGTCCCAGCTCAAACCCCTCGCAGGAGTTCTCTCTCTCTCTCTCTCTCTCTCTCTCTCTCTCTCTCTCTCTCTCTCTCTCTCTCTCTCTCTTTTACCTGACTCTTCACGTATTTCCTCTCTGTCTTTCAGTCTTATCACATTTCTTTCTCTGACGGGAATGTCCCTTTATTGCTCCATCTGTGCCTTTCTATTTCTATCTATCTGTTCTTCTATCATCATTCCGTCCGTCTATTTGTTCCTCTCTTCCTTCCCTCCCACCTCTAACGAGGTCATCACATACCTACGGACATGGTTACGAAGGCAGTAATGAGTGACGTCCAGGTCTCTTTGACCCCTCCCTTGCCGAGTCATGTGGAAACTCTTGGATCACTCGATGTTTTGTCACCGTAATGATTTTAGGTCATTGGCAAGTTTAGTAGTGTAAACAAAGACAAGTGTTCGGCTTCCGTCACTAGTCCATCTGTGTGTGTGTGTGTGTGTGTGTGTGTGTGTGTGTGTGTGTGTGTGTGTGTGTGTGTGCTGGCTATAGCGAGAGTCTGGTAACAACGTATATTCTGGTTTGACGGGTGTTGATTCCTGTGTACTGAGTGTTGTGTAGGTATTAAGTGAGTGAAGGGGATGTTGGATTTCTCTTTTGTGTCAAAAGCCTATCAAGTCATGAAGAGAAACCCTCGCTGAGGCAAAGGCCACGAATGATAAGGACAAAAGAAATAGGAAGAGAAGGAAAGTGAGATAGGTTAAGATTGTTTTTCTGGAAGGTGGAAAACATTCCATGACTTGTGAAGGCACTGGACGAACTTACTAGGACGGACAGAAGGTGGTCAAGAATTCCACATTTAAGCAGTTGACGGAGAGAAACAAACATCATAACGACCCAAGGTATTATCTTAAAGAAGAATCATATCATAATTTCCTTTAAAAATCTATCGTCGTCTTCTTCTTCACATATATTCGCCATTTCCCGCGTTAGCGGGGTAGCGTTAAGAACAGAGGACTGAGCCTTTGAGAGAATATCCTCACTTGGCCCCCTTCTCTGTTCCTTCTCCTGGTAGTTTTACATGATCGCAACCACAGGAGAACGACCGACGACTGTGGCTCGCCCATGAGAACTGAAGTTAACATCTGGATCATCACCGCTTTCAGCAGTGTGGTTAACACCCCTGATCCACTGATCATCAATCGTACTGTACAATGACATCATCATCCTTGCCTCGAACAACAGGTTATTACAGATAGGAAGGTGTTCTTCTGCAACCCTTGTGTCGCCTGCAGTGCACTACCACACTCCTGGTACGTCGCCGTCCACAGATAGAGGGGTGTTTCATGCAACCCTTGCGTCGCCTGCAGTGCACTACCACACTGCTGTTACGTCGCCGTCCACAGATAGAGGGGTGTTTCATGCAACCCTTGCGTCGCCTGCAGTGCACTACCACACTGCTGGTACGTCGCCGTCCACAGATAGAGGGGTGTTCCATGCAACCCTTGTGTCGCCTGGAGCACAACACACCTACGGGCAGGGTGTTAAGGACAACAGAAATCTATTTTGGAAAATATGAAAAAATACTCGTATTTTGTGGCCAAAAGTGGAGTTTCTCGGGGATCACGTGAGTGACAAGCAGTGAGGGAAGACCATTACACTACCCAGACCAGACTAAAGCTAAGCGTCTCACACCACATTTGCTATTGTGAAGGAGATCTGTCGCCGCTGTAGCGACCATGAAGCTCTGATGTAGGGCTCCAGCACACACGAGACGAAGTTACCTCTCTCGATCGATGCATGGCACCTCATGAGGGGAGGGCGTCAGCCTAAATCAATAGCATGTACTAACACATGTAATCGAAGTATTCCAAGAGAGAAGAGTTACGGGGTGACCTTATCACAACCTTAAAGTCTTTGAAACAGATTGATAACGTGGACAGCAAACAATTCTTCTAATGATGTAGGGACAGAACAACTCGGGGGCATAAAGTCACATCCAGCGAGAAAGTTGTTCATAAAAGATGTGAAGTATTGCTATGGCTTATGAATGGATGAAGACTTGGTTAATGCGGACAGCACAGACAAATTCAGAAAGTTATATAATAGTAGGGAATGTTGAAGAGATGGGGGCCCCATGAGTGTAAAACTCCCTCTCTGTACTCTACGATCAAGCAATTACAAATATGTAATTACACATACACACACACACACACACACACACACACACACACACACACACACAGAGTGAAGTAGACCGGATAGATACAGTGGACTACAGCCTGGTCTTTCTGAGAAGTATGGTCTGTAATCTACTGTAATGATTAATCAGAAAACAAAAGGATGATTTCTTGCAGAGAAGAAACAATTTAAGAGAAATAAAACATGGCCTCTGCAAAAAAAGGTCATATGTAAGGAACCTCATAGATTTCTACGAGAGAGTGAGCTCTGTTCTGGACAAAAGGGAAGGCTGGAAACTGCACAAAAAATGTTAGAAAGCATTTGACAGTCTACCACACAGATGGTAAACAAGCTGGAACTTGAGTCAGAACTAAGGGGAGACTCTTTAGATAGATAAAAGATAATCATAGTGTTTAGTGGAAGTGAAAGGACGCATGTTGGAGGAACCTTATCGAAATCAGCTGAACTCACTATTGAGAATGTCATTACACAAGACGGCTAGAGACTTGAGTGTGAACGAATGTGGCCTTTTTTTTTCCTGTCTGTTTTCCTAGCGCTACCTCGCTGAAGCAGGGGGAAGCGACGCTCTTTCCTGCGGGGTGGGGTAGCGCCAGGAATGGATGAAGGTAAGCAAATATGTATATGTACATGTGTATATATGTCTTTCTCTGTGCATGTTTATATATAAGTATGTATATGTGCATATGCTAATATGTATATGTATGTATATATGCGTGTATGGGCGTCTGTGTGTGTGTATATATATATATATATATATATATATATATATGTGTGTGTGTGTGTGTGTGTGTGTATACGAGTGGATGGGCCATTCTCCGTCTGTTTCTTGGCGCTAAATTGCTGACGCAGGAAACGGCAATCAAGTATAATAATAATAATTATTATAATAATAATAATAATAATAATAATAATAATAATAATAATAATAATATATATATATATATATATATATATATATATATATATATATATATATATATATATATATATATATATATACAGTGTGTGTGTGTGTGTGTGTGTGTATGCAAATGAGCTTATGAAAATTATGAACTGATCACATCACACAGTTTGAACATCATTTCACGTGTTGTCTTCGGGGGGACCATCTTCGGTGCCGTGCAGTATCTCATCAAAGAAGTTTTCACTTAAAGAAAAAAAAAAAGTCCATCCTGCCCCTGCTGCTGGATGTAGCGCATCCTTGAAGGTGCACGAGCCTCGTAAAGGGGATTCCCGGGTTATATACTTAAGAAATGGGCCAAGTGACAAATGGTGTTGTGCCGGTATTTCATCATGAGACCGTCTGGCTTCCATTACAGCCAGTGGGCCGACTGTAGTGGACCAGACATCTGTGGACCGGCTGTGGTTGACCAGACGTCTGTGGACTGGCTGTAGTGGACCAGACGTCTGTGGACCGGCTGTAGTGGACCAGGCGTCTGTGGGCTGACTGTAGTGGACCAGACGTCTGTGGACCGGCTGTAGTGGACCAGACGTCTGCTTGCCGACTGCAGCGGACCAGACATTTGTGGACCGGCTGTAGTGGACCAGACGTCTGTGGACTGGCTGTAGTGTACTAGGCGTCTGTGGGTCGACTGTAGTGGACTAGACGTCTGTGGACCGGCTGTAGTGGACCAGACGTCTGCGGGCCGACTGCAGTGAACCAGACACCTGTGGACCGGCTGTAGTGGACCAGACGTCTGTGGACCGGCTGTAGTGGACCAGACGTCTGTGGACTGGCTGTAGCGGACCAGACGTCTGCGGACCGGCTGTAGTGGACCAGACGTCTGTGGACTAACTGTAGTGGACCAGGCGTCTGTGGGCCGACTGCAGTGGACCAGACGTCTGTGGACTAACTGTAGTGGACCAGGCGTCTGTGGGCCGACTGTAGTGGACCAGACGTCTGTGGACTAACTGTAGTGGACCAGGCGTCTGTGGGCCGACTGTAGTGGACCAGACGTCTGTGGAGTGGCTGTAGTGGACCAGACGTCTGTGGACCGGCTGTAGCGGAGTGGCTGTAGTGGAACAGACGCCACAGGACTGACTGTGGTGACGGGCAGCCCAACACTGCCCTTCACAGTTCCCTTCTCTTCCCTCAACTACTCTATCATTTCCCTTCCCTTCACTGCTCGAACCTTCCCCTTCAGTGCCCTGCTTCTTCCCTTCCACTCCTCTATCCCTTCTCATCTCTTCACTGCTCTATACATTCTTTTTCACTGTTCTAACACTTCCCTTCACTGCCCCACCCTATCCATCGTTCCACCAAGCAACCTTCTCCTCACATCCCTTTCGGCGCTGCACTTTCTACCCCGTTCCATCTTCCTCCCTCCTCTCCACCTGTATTCCACATCACTGTCTTCTCCCCGAGGGCCACTCCCTTCCACTAGCGCTCCACCCCTACCACAGTGCATTACAGACATCACTTAACTACCCGGTTAACTTCACTGCTCACACAACCCCCCCATCTTTTTATAACTCTTTTATTTATCTCCTCTTCCTCTCACCCTCTCTCTCTCTCTCCTCATCGTCCGCCCTCTCCCCAGTACCTATTATGCAGTAAACCACTGAAATGTGAGCTTAAGTCTTCACCAACGCTAAAGCTGGGGTGGCACGTCTTTGTTCAGCTGTGACCCCGTCCCTGAGTGGCGTCTCTAAGTGAACAATGGTGTTTTTCTTTCCTTATTACCCAGACACCGGGGCAACGCTTTTGGGCAGACCCCCACTTCAGGGAATACGTCGCAACTCGTCTAGGCTGGCAGTTCCCAAAAGTCTCCCGATCCACCAGTCTACTGGGAAACAAATCATCTCTCTTTTTTTTTTTCTCTCAGAAATTTTTCGTGAACATCATCATACCCGAGACACCGTGGGTTAACACCCCTTTATCAGATCTTCTAAGGTGAAGGTAGATAGATAGATGTCTGGTCTGTTTGTAGATCACGATGAGTAATCGCCAGCTGAACCGTCTGTGTACGTGGGACCAGAGGCCTCATAGGAGCCTCTGATATGATCCCTCATAACCACAGGGGAAAAACACGGGGCCTCCTGCTGGTGAGGTTCCTCGTCGGTGTTATCCCCCGAACTGCGTCTGGGCCGCCGTGGGCCTCATGACTGCGATCTATCACCGTTGGCTCTGTACGGATTAAAGTTAGGACACAGGACGAGCACAATGGCTCGTTGAATCAATGCGGTCCCACCCTGTGTGACCATCAGGACGGCTACACGTCTGTCATCCATGCAGTCAGGGAGGAGGCTGTGACCAGAGGTATGGCCAGCATCTTGTTCAGCTTCGGGTCAAGACTCGAGCCACCACCCGGGTAGCAGGCGACAGGAGACGAGGTTTAACACACCCGTGTGAGCAACATGTAGCAAAGCCTTATGTATCAAGTTGATCATGGGTCATCATGTGTGTTCCCTCCGTCATCCACTCGGTCAGGTCCTGGATGTACAGACGACGCCATCAGCTCTGCCAGGAAAATTCAACACCATTTGCAGGTTGAATGGTGTCAGATGGTGGAGTGTCTGAGGTGTCAGATGGTGGGGTGTGTCTGAGGTGTCAGATGGTGAGGTGTGTCTGAGGTGTCAGATGGTGGGTGTGTCTGAGGTGTCAGATGGTGGAGTGTGTCTGAGGTGTCAGAGGGAAAGGGGTGACGAGACCTACTGAGGCGCCCCTGGAGTTGCTGATGCTGGTGAAGATAGGTGTTGGTGATGGTAATAGTGGTGGTGATGTTTGTGATAGGTGTGATGATGGTGGTGGTGATGACGGGTGGCAGAAGACAGGTGGTGGAGAAGATGGCGTTAATAGTTGGTTTATGGATGGTTATGGCTGGTGGTAGTGACGGCAAGTCATGGGAGTATATGGGAGGACGAGCAACAGAAGACCTGATGGTCTATATCCCAAGGGGTTTTCAACCTGGTGGCCCAAGACGGCGATGGCCCTCGTGTGATTTTACAAAGGGCACTGCAACAAGATCCACATCAGGATATCGCGAACACCAGAATGAGACTCCCTAACCACGAGACTTTAGTCTCGGTGAACTCGTACACTTGCAGTACTCACGTGACATAAGGAAACTGCTCCAGCAAGGAGATATCTCTCCACTCTAGGGTTCGTGTGACTGAAAGAAGAAGAAAAAATTATTCGTTAAAGCGTGAGGCATCAAAAGCTCTGGCTATGTTCAAAACAATACGTGAAAGTACGTTTTCATTAATGAACATTAAATGGAAGACACGAGCAAGGCTGACTACAAGACATCTGGAAGAACAGCAGTGGTTAGCTCTTCGTAAAGGGCAAGCAAATATCAACAAACTGATGGATCCTGTTCAGAGCAAAAAGGATCCCATCAAACATGGTAAGCCACACATGCTGTTTCAGTATTACGTCTTTTGGACTTGTCTCTCTACCAGTTATATGACTTTGTTTAACACAGAAACCAGAAAAATTGCATTATTGATGCTTCTACACACACACACACACACACACACACACACACACACATCATATATATATATTTTTTTTTTTTTAAACTATTTGCCATTTCCCGCATTAGCGAGGTAGCGCTAAGAACAGAGGACTGGGCCTTTTTTGGAATATTCTCACCTGGCCCCCCTCCGTTCCTTCTTTTGGAAAATTTAAAAAAAAAACGAGAGGGGAGGAATTCCAGCCTCCCGCTCCCTCCCCTTTTAGTCGCCTTCTACGACACGCAGGGAATACGTGGGAAGTATTCTTAAACCCCTATCCCCAGGGATATATATATATATATATTTTTTTTTTTTTTTTTTTTTTGCTTTGTCGCTGTCTCCCGCGTTTGCGAGGTAGCGCAAGGAAACAGACGAAAGAAATGGCCCAACCCACCCCCATACACATGTATATACATACGTCCACACACGCAAATATACATACCTACACAGCTTTCCATGGTTTACCCCAGACGCTTCACATGCCCTGATTCAATCCACTGACAGCACGTCAACCCCGGTATACCACATCGAACCAATTCACTCTATTCCTTGCCCTCCTTTCACCCTCCTGCATGTTCAGGTCCCGATCACACAAAATCTTTTTCACTCCATCTTTCCACCTCCAATTTGGTCTCCCACTTCTCGTTCCCTCCACCTCCGACACATATATCCTCTTGGTCAACCTTTCCTCACTCATTCTCTCCATGTGACCAAACCATTTCAAAACACCCTCTTCTGCTCTCTCAACCACGCTCTTTTTATTTCCACACATCTCTCTTACCCTTACGTTACTTACTCGATCAAACCACCTCACACCACACATTGTCGTCAAACATCTCATTTCCAGCACATCCATCATCCTGCGCACAACTCTATCCATAGCCCACGCCTCGCAACCATACAACATTGTTGGAACCACTATTCCTTCAAACATACCCATTTTTGCTTTCCGAGATAATGTTCTCGACTTCCACACATTCTTCAAGGCTCCCAGAATTTTCGCCCCCTCACCCACCCTATGATCCACTTCCGCTTCCATGGTTCCATCTGCTGCCAGATCCACTCCCAAATATCTAAAACACTTTACTTCCTCCAGTTTTTCTCCATTCAAACTTACCTCCCAATTGACTTGACCTTCAACCCTACTGTACCTAATAACCTTGCTCTTATTCATATTTACTCTTAACTTTCTTCTTTCACACACTTTACCAAACTCAGTCACCAGCTTCTGCAGTTTCTCATATGAATCAGCCACCAGCACTGTATCATCAGCGAACAACAACTGACTCACTTCCCAAGCTTTCTCATCCCCAACAGACATCATACTTGCCCCTCTTTCCAAAACTCTTGCATTCACCTCCCTAACAACCCCATCCATAAAAAAAATTAAACAACCATGGAGACATGACACACCCCTGCCGCAAACCTACATTCACTGAGAACCAATCGCTTTCCTCTCTTCCTACACGTACACACACACATATATATACATATATATATATATATATATATATATATATATATATATATATATATATATATATATATATATATATATGTGTGTGTGTGAGTGTGTGTGTGTGTGTGTGTGTGTGTGTGTGTGTGTGTGTGTGTGTGTGTGTGAGAAATACTTAGTAAAACAAATGGATTTGTATGTAGCATTTATGGATCTGGAGAAGGCATATGATAGAGTTGATAGAGATGCTCTGTGAAAGGTATTTCGAATATATGGTGTGGGAGGCAAGTTGCTAGAAGCAGTGAAAAGTTTTATCGAGGATGTAAGGCATGTGCACGAGCAGGAAGAGAGGAAAGTGATTGGTTCTCAGTGAATGTCGGTTTGCGGTAGGGGTGCGTAATGTCTCCAGTGCGCAATGTTGTTTAATTTGTTTATGGATGGGGTTGCTACGGCGGTGAATGCAAGAGTTTTGGAGAGAGGGGCAAGTATCCAGTCTGTTGTGGATGAAAGGGCTTGGGAAGTGAGTTAGTTGTTGTTCACTGATGATACAACGCTGGTGGCTGATTCGGGTGAGAAACTGGAGAAGCTGGTGACTGAGTTTGGTAAAGTGTGTGAAAGAAAAAAGCTGAGTTCAATCCATTGACAGCACGTCGACCCCGGTATACCACATCGTTCCAATTCACTCTATTCCTTGCACGCCTTTCACACTCCTGCATGTTCAGGCCCCGATCACTCAAAATCTTTTTCACTCTATCTTTCAACCTCCAATTTGGTCTCACACTTCTCCTCGTTCCCTCCACCTCTGACAAATATATCCTCTTGGTCAATCTTTCCTCACTCATTCTCTCCATGTGACCAAACCATTTCAAAACACCCTCTTCTACTCTCTCAACCACACTTCTTTTATTACCACATATCTCTCTTACCCTATTATTACTTACTCGATCAAACCACCTCACACCACATATTGTCCTCAAACATCTCATTTCCAGCACATCCACCCTCTTCCGCACAACTCTATCTACAGCCCACGTCTCGCATCCATATAACATTGTTGGAATCACTATTCCTTCAAACATACCCATTTTTGCTCTCCGAGATAATGTTCTCGACTTCAACACAATCTTCAATGCTCCCAGAACTTTCGCCCCCTCCCCACCCTATGATTCACTTCCGCTTCCATGGTTCCATCCGCTGCCAAATCCACTCCCAGATATCTAAAACACTTCACTTCCTCCAGTTTTTCTCCATTCAAACTTACCTCCCAATTGACTTGTCCCTCAATCCTACTGTACCTAATAGCCTTGCTCTTATTCACATTTACTCTCAGCTTTCTTCTTTCACACACTTTACCAAACTCAGTCACCAGCTTCTGCAGTTTCTCACACGAATCAGCCACCAGCGCTGTATCATCAGCGAACAACTACTTCACTTCCCAAGCTCTCTCATCCAAAACAGACTGCATACTTGCCCCTCTTTCCAGTACTCTTGCATTCACCTCCCTAACAACCCCATCCATAAACAAATTAATCAACCATGGAGACATCACACACCCCTGCCACAAACGTACATTCACTGAGAACCAATCACTTTCCTCTCTTCCTACATGTACACATGCCTTACATCCTTGATAAAAACTTTTCACTGCTTCTAACAACTTGCCTCCTACACCATATATTCTTAATACCTTCCACAGAGCATCTCTATCAACTCTATCATATGCCTTCTCCAGATCCATAAATGCTACATACAAATCCATTTGCTTTTCTAAGTATTTCTCACATACATTCTTCAAAGCAAACATCTGATCCACAAATCCTCTACCACTTCTGAAACCACACTGCTCTTCCCCAATCTGATGCTCTGTACATGCCTTCACCTTCTCAATCAATACCCTCCCATATAATTTCCGAGGAATACTCAACAAACTTATAGCTCTGTAATTTGAGCACTCACTTTTATCCCCTTTACCTTTGTACAATGGCACTATGCAAGCACCTCACCATGAGTCATACATACATTAAATAACCTTACTAACCAGTCAACAATACAGTCACCACTTTTTTTTTTTTTTAATAAATTCCACTGCAGTACCATCCAATATATATATATATATATATATATATATATATATATATATATATATATATATATATATATATATATATATATATTATATGGGAGGGTATTGATTGAGAGTGTGAAGGCATGTACAGAGCATCAGATTGGGAAAGAGCAGTGTGGTTTCAGAAGTGGTAAAGGGTGTGTGGATCAGGTGTTTGCTTTGAAGAATGTATGTGAGAAATACTTAGAAAAGCAAATGGATTTGTATGTAGCATTTATGGATCTGGAGAAGGCATATGATAGAGTTGATAGAGATGCTCTGTGGAAGGTATTAAGAATATATGGTGTGGGAGGCAAGTTGTTAGAAGCAGTGAAAGTTTTTATCGAGGATGTAAGGCATGTGTACGTGTAGGAAGAGAGGAAAGTGATTGGTTCTCAGTGAATGTAGGTTTGCGGCAGGGGTTTGTGATGTCTCCATGGCTGTTTAATTTGTTCATGGATGGGGTTGTTAGGGAGGTGAATGCAAGAGTTTTGCAAAGAGGGGCAAGTATGCAGTATGTTGAGGATGAGAGAGCTTGGGAAGTGAGTCAGTTGTTGTTCGCTGATGATACAGCGCTGGTGGCTGATTCATGTGAGAAACTGCAGAAGCTGGAGACTGAGTTTGGTAAAGTGTGTGAAAGAAGAAAGTTGAGAATAAATGTGAATAAGAGCAAGGTTATTAGGTACAGTAGGGTTGAGGGTCAAGTCAATCGGGAGGTAAGTTTGAATGGAGAAAAACTGGAGGAAGTAAAGTGTTTTAGATATCTGGGAGTGGATCTGGTAGCGGATGGAACCATGGAAGCGGAAGTGAATCATAGGGTGGGGGAGGGGGCGAAAATTCTGGGAGCCTTGAAGAATGTTTGGAAGTCGAGAACAGTATCTCGGAAAGCAAAAATGGGTATGTTTGAAGGAACGGTGGTTCCAACAATGTTGTATGGTTGCGAGGCATGGGCTATGGATAGAGTTGTGCGCAGGAGGGTGGATGTGCTGGGAATGAGATGTTTGAGGACAATATGTGGTGTGAGGTGGTTTGATCGAGTAAGTAATGTAAGGGTAAGAGAGATGTGTGGAAATAAAAAGAGTGTGGTTGAGAGAGCAGAAGAGGGTGTTTTGAAATGGTTTGGTCACATGGAGAGAATGAGTGAGGAAAGATTGACAAGAGGATATATGTGTCAGAGATGGAGGGAACGAGGAGAAGTGGGAGACCAAATTGGAGGTGGAAAGATGGAGTGAAAAAGATTTTCAGTGATCGGGGCCTGAACATGCAAGAGGGTGAAAGGCGTGCAAGGAATAGAGTGAATTGGAACCATATGGTATACCGGAGTCGACATGCTGTCAATGGATTGAACCAGGGCATATGAAGCGTCTGGGGTAAACCATGGAAAGTTCTGTGGGGCCTGGATGTGGAAAGAGAGGCTGTGGTTTCGGTGCATTATTACATGGCATCTAGAGACTGAGTGTGAACGAATGGGGCCTTTGTTGTCTTTTCCTAGCGCTACCTCGCACACATGAGGGGGAGGGGGTTGTTATTGCATGCGTGGCGAGGTGGCGATGGGAATAAATAAAGGCAGACAGTATGAATTATGTACATGTGTATATATGTATATATATGTGAGTATATATATATATATATATATATATATATATATATATATATATATATATATATATATGTATACATTGAGATGTATAGGTATGTATATTTGCGTTTGTGGACGTGTATGTATATACATGTTTATGTCGGTGGGTTGGGCCATTCTTTAGTTTGTTTCCTTGCGCTACCTCGCTAACGCGGGAGACAGCGACAAAGCAAAATAATAATAATAATATATATATATATATATATATATATATATATATATATATATATATATATATATATATATATATATATATATGTATATATTTCAAATGTTGAATACCATTATTAATGGTAATGATCATATGTATTTATTTGTCAATGAACTTCATGAAAAACGCTGTCACTGTAGTTTTCATTATTATAGAAAAAAAAATTGAGAAACCATGAACTCTGTGACGAGATTATTTGCTACAGGAAAGCAATTGGATCATACATTCCTAATGCATACAGTGTTCATATTAACATTTTGTGGACAGTTTACCTCATTGTTCATATCAACATTGAGTGGTTAGATTAACTCAATGTTCATACTAACATTTTGTGGTTAGTTTACCTCAGGGTTTATATTAACTTTTGGTGGTTTGATTAACTTATGCTCATATCAAAATTTTGTGGTTAGTTTATCTCAGTGCTCATATTAATATTTAGTGGTTAGTTTAACTCAATGTTCATATTAACATTTTGTGGTTAGTTTACCGCAGTGTTCATATAAACATTTAGTGGTCAATCTAACTCAATGCTCATAATAACATTTTAAGGTTAGTTTACCTCAGTGTTCATATTAACATTTGGTCGTTAGTTTAACTCAATATTCATATTAACATTTTGTGGTTAGTTTACCTCTGGGTTCATATTGACATTGTTGGTTAGTTTAACTCACTGCTCATATTAACGTTTTGTGGTCAGTTTACCTCAGTACTCATAATAACATTTGGTGGTTAGTCTAACTCAATGCTCATATTAACAATTTGAGGTTAGTTTACCTCAGTGTTCATATTAACATTTTGTCGTTAGCTTAATTCAATGTTCATATTAACATTTTGTGGTTAGTTTACCTCAGGGTTCATAATGACATTTGGTGGTTAGTTTGACTCAATGCTCGTATTAACATTTTGTGGTTAGTTTACCTCAGTGCTCATATCAACATTTGGTGGTTAGTTTAACGCAATGTTCATATTAATATTTTGTGGTTAGTTTACCTAGGTGTTCATATCAACATTTGATGGAGGCAGTTTACCAGTGTTCATATTAACATTTGATGGAGGCAGTTTATCAGTGTTCATATTAACATTTGGTGGAGGCAGTCTACCAGTGTTCATATTAACATTTGGTTATGGTAGTTTACGTCAGCCAGTACACAGTTCGCTCTCTATAAGCAAACTCACTATCCCGTGTCTTGAGTTTTCGTCCCATCCAATAATGTTTCACTACAATCGAATTGTTTTCACCAGAGATCGTACAGACAGATATAACAACAGCCCTATATATATATATATATATATATATATATATATATATATATATATATATATATATATATATATATATATATATATTTCAGAGGTATAAGTTTGTTGAGTATTCCTGGTAAATTATATAGAAGGGTATTGATTGGGAGGGTGAAGGCATGTACAGAGCATCAGATTGGGGAAGAGCAGTGTGGTTTCAGGAGTGGTAGAGGATGTGTGAATCAGGTGTTTGCTTTGAAGAATGTATGTGAGAAATACCTAGAAAAGCAAATGGATTTGTATGTAGCATTTATGGATCTGGAGAAGGCATATGATAGAGTTGATAGAGATGCTCTGTGGAAGGTATTAAGAATATATGGTGTGGGAGGCAAGTTGTTAGAAGCAGTGAAAAGTTTTTATCGAGGATGTAAGGCATGTGTACATGTAGGAAGAGAGGAAAGTGATTGGTTCTCAGTGAATGTAGGTTTGCGGCAGGGGTGTGTCATGTCTCCATGGTTGTTTAATTTGTTTATGGATGGGGTTGTTGGGGAGGTGAATGCAAGAGTTTTGGAAAGAGGGGCAAGTATGAAGTCTGTTGTGGATGAGAGAGCTTGGGAAGTGAGTCAGTTGTTGTTCGCTGATGATACAGCGCTGGTGGCTGATTCATGTGAGAAACTGCAGAAGCTGGTGACTGAGTTTGGTAAAGTGTGTGAAAGAAGAAAGTTAAGAGTAAATGTGAATAAGATCAAGGTTATTAGGTACAGTAGGGTTGAGGGTCAAGTCAACTGGGAGGTAAGTTTGAATGGAGAAAAACTGGAGGAAGTAAAGTGTTTTAGATATCTGGGAGTGGATCTGGCAGCGGATGGAACCATGGAAGCGGAAGTGGATCATAGGGTGGGGGAGGGGGCGAAAATCCTGGGAGCCTTGAAGAATGTGTGGAAGTCGAGAACATTATCTCGGAAAGCAAAAATGGGTATGTTTGAAGGAATAGTGGTTCCAACAATGTTGTATGGTTGCGAGGCGTGGGCTATGGATAGAGCTGTGCGCAGGAGGGTGGATGTACAGGAAATGAGATGTTTGAGGACAATGTGAGGTGGTTTGATCGAGTAAGTAATGTAAGGGTAAGAGAGATGTGTGGAAATAAAAAGAGCGTGGTTGAGAGCGCAGAAGAGGGTGTTTTGAAATGGTTTGGGCACATGGAGAGTATGAGTGAGGAAAGATTGACCAAGAAGATATATGTGTCGGAGGTGGAGGGAACGAGGAGAAGTGGGAGACCAAATTGGAGGTGGAAAGATGGAGTGAAAAAGATTTTGTGTGATCGGGGCCTGAACATGCAGGAGGGTGAAAGGAGGGCAAGGAATAGAGTGAATTGGAGCGATGTGGTATACCGGGGTTGACGTGCTGTCAGTGGATTGAATCAGGGCATGTGAAGCGTCTGGGGTAAACCATGGAAAGCTGTGTAGGTATGTATATTTGCGTGAGTGGACGTATATGTATATACATGTGTATGGGGGTGGGTTGGGCCATTTCTTTCGTCTGTTTCCTTGCGCTACGTCGCAAACGCGGGAGACAGCGACAAAGCAAAAATAGGAAGAAAAAAAAAAAAAAAATATATATATATATATATATATATATATATATATATATATATATATATATATATATATATTCTTTTTCTTTTAAACCATTCGCCATTTCCAGCGTTAGCGAGGTAGCGTTAAGAACAGAGGACTGGGCCTTTTTTGGAATATCCTCACCTGGCCCCCTCTGTTCCTTCTTTTGGAAAATTAAAAAAAAAAACGAGAGGGGAGGATTTCCAGCCCCCCGCTCCCTCCCCTTTTAGTCGCCTTCTACGACACGCAGGGAATACGTGGCAAGTATTCTTAATCTCCTATCCCCAGGGATATATATATATATATATATATATATATATATATATATCCCCCCGACTAGAGGGGACGGGAGCGGGGGGCCGGAAATCCTCCCCTCCTTGTATTAACTTTCTAAAATGGGAAACAGAAGAAGGAGTCACGCGGGGAGTGCTCATCCTCCTCGAAGGCTCAGAGTGGGGTGCCTAAATGTGTGTGGATGTAACCAAGATGTGAAAAAAGGAGAGATAGGTAGTATGTTTGAGGAAAGGAACCTGGATGTTTTGGCTCTGAGTGAAACGAAGCTCAAGGGTAAAGGGGAAGAGTGGTTTGGAAATGTCTGGGGAGTGAAGTCAGGGGTTAGTGAGAGGACAAGAGCAAGGGAAGGAGTAGCAATACTCCTGAAACAGGAGTTGTGGGAGTATGTCATAGAATGTAAGAAAGTAAATTCTCGATTAATATGGGTAAAATTGAAAGTTGATGGAGAGAGGTGGGTGATTATTGGTGCATATGCACCTGGGCATGAGAAGAAAGATCATGAGAGGCAAGTGTTTTGGGAGCAGCTAAATGAGTGTGTTAGCGGTTTTGATGCACGAGACCGGGTTATAGTGATGGGTGATTTGAATGCAAAGGTGAGTAATGTGGCAGTTGAGGGAATAAGTGGTATGCATGGGGTGTTCAGTGTTGTAAATGGAAATGGTGAAGAGCTTGTAGATTTATGTGCTGAAAAAGGACTGATGATTGGGAATACCTGGTTTAAAAAGCGAGATATACATAAGTATACTTATGTAAGTAGGAGAGATGGCCAGAGAGCGTTATTGGATTACGTGTTAATGGACAGGCGTGCGAAAGAGAGACTTTTGGATGTCAATGTGCTGAGAGGTGCAACTGGAGGGATGTCTGATCATTATCTTGTGGAGGCTAAGGTGAAGATTAGTATGGGTTTTCAGAAAAGAAGAGTGAATGTTGGGGTGAAGAAGGTGGTGAGAGTAAGTGAGCTTGGGAAGGAGACCTGTGTGAAGAAGTATCAGGAGAGACTGTGTACAGAATGGAAAAAGGTGAGAACAATGGAAGTAAGGGGAGTGGGGGAGGAATGGGATGTATTTAGGGAATCAGTGATGGATTGCGCAAAAGATGCTTGTGGCATGAGAAGAGTGGGAGGTGGGCTGTTTAGAAAGGGTAGTGAGTGGTGGGATGAAGAAGTAAGAGTATTAGTGAAAGAGAAGAGAGAGGCATTTGGACGATTTTTGCAGGGAAAAAATGCAATTGAGTGGGAGAAGTATAAAAGAAAGAGACAGGAGGTCAAGAGAAAGGTGCAAGAGGTGAAAAAAAGGGCAAATGAGAGTTGGGGTGAGAGACTATCAGTAAATTTTAGGGAGAATAAAAAGATGTTCTGGAAGGAGGTAAATAGGGTGCGTAAGACAAGGGAGCAAATGGGAACTTCAGTAAAGGGCGTAAATGGGGAGGTGATAACAAGTAGTGGTGATGTGAGAAGGAGATGGAATGAGTATTTTGAAGGTTTGTTGAATGTGTCTGATGACAGAGTGGCAGATATAGGGTGTTTGGGTCGAGGTGGTGTGCAAAGTGAGAGGGTTAGGGAAAATGATTTGGTAAACAGAGAAGAGGTAGTAAAAGCTTTGCGGAAGATGAAAGCCGGCAAGGCAGCAGGTTTGGATGGTATTGCAGTGGAATTTATTAAAAAAGGGGGTGACTGTATTGTTGACTGGTTGGTAAGGTTATTTAATGTATGTATGACTCATGGTGAGGTGCCCGAGGATTGGCGGAATGCTTGCATAGTGCCATTGTACAAAGGCAAAGGGGATAAGAGTGAGTGCTCAAATTACAGAGGTATAAGTTTGTTGAGTATTCCTGGTAAATTATATGGGAGGGTATTGATTGAGAGGGTGAAGGAATGTACAGAGCATCAGATTGGGGAAGAGCAGTGTGGTTTCAGAAGTGGTAGAGGATGTGTGGATCAGGTGTTTGCTTTGAAGAATGTATGTGAGAAATACTTAGAAAAGCAAATGGATTTGTATGTAGCATTTATGGATCTGGAGAAGGCATATGATAGAGTTGATAGAGATGCTCTGTGGAAGGTATTAAGAATATATGGTGTGGGAGGCAAGTTGTTAGAAACAGTGAAAAGTTTTTATCGAGGATGTAAGGCATGTGTACGTGTAGGAAGAGAGGAAAGTGATTGGTTCTCAGTGAATGTAGGTTTGCGGCAGGGGTGTGTGATGTCTCCATGGTTGTTTAATTTGTTTATGGATGGGGTTGTTAGGGAGGTAAATGCAAGAGTTTTGGAAAGAGGGGCAAGTATGAAGTCTGTTGGGGATGAGAGAGCTTGGGAAGTGAGTAAGTTGTTGTTCGCTGATGATACAGCGCTGGTGGCGGATTCATGTGAGAAACTGCAGAAGCTGGTGACGGAGTTTGGTAAAGTGTGTGGAAGAAGAAAGTTAAGAGTAAATGTCAATAAGAGCAAGGTTATTAGGTACAGTAGGGTTGAGGGTCAAGTCAATTGGGAGGTGAGTTTGAATGGTGAGAGGCTGGAGGAAGTGAAGTGTTTTAGATATCTGGGAGTGGATCTGTCAGCGGATGGAACCATGGAAGCGGAAGTGGATCATAGGGTGGGGGAGGGGGCGAAAATTTTGGGAGCCTTGAAAAATGTGTGGAAGTCGAGAACATTATCCCGGAAAGCAAAAATGGGTATGTTTGAAGGAATAGTAGTTCCAACAATGTTGTATGGTTGCGAGGCGTGGGCTATGGATAGAGTTGTGCGCAGGAGGATGGATGTGCTGGAAATGAGATGTTTGAGGACAATGTGTGGTGTGAGGTGGTTTGATCGAGTAAGTAACGTAAGGGTAAGAGAGATGTGTGGAAATAAAAAGAGCGTGGTTGAGAGAGCAGAAGAGGGTGTTTTGAAATGGTTTGGGCACATGGAGAGAATGAGTGAGGAAAGATTGACCAAGAGGATATATGTGTCGGAGGTGGAGGGAACGAGGAGAAGAGGGAGACCAAATTGGAGGTGGAAAGATGGAGTGAAAAAGATTTTGTGTGATCGGGGCCTGAACATGCAGGAGGGTGAAAGGAGGGCAAGGAATAGAGTGAATTGGAGCGATGTGGTATACAGGGGTTGACGTGCTGTCAGTGGATTGAATCAAGGCATGTAAAGCGTCTGGGGTAAACCATGGAAAGCTGTGTAGGTATGTATATTTGCGTGTGTGGACGTGTGTATGTACATGTGTATGGGGGGGTTGGGCCATTTCTTTCGTCTGTTTCCTTGCGCTACCTCGCAAACGCGGGAGACAGCGACAAAGTATAAAAAAAAAAAAAAAAAAAAAAAAATATATATATATATATATATATATATATATATATATATATATATATATATATATATATATATATATATATATATATATATATATGTCTTCTCCAGATCCATGAATGCTACATACAAATCCATTTGCTTTTCTAAGTATTTCTCACATACCTTCTTCAAAGCAAACACCTGATCCACACATCCTCTACACTTCTGAAACCACACAGCTCTTCCCAATCTGATGCTCTGTACATGCCTTCACCCTCTCAATCAATACCCTCCCATATAATTTCCCAGGAATGCTCAACAAACTTATACCTTTGTAATTTGAGCACTCACTCTTATCCCCTTTGCCTTTGTACAATTGCAAAATGCACGCATTCCGCCAATCCTCAGGCACCTCACCATGAATCATACATACATTAAATAACCTTACCAACCAATCAACAATACAGTCACCCCCTTTTCTAATAAATTCCACTGCAATACCATCCAAACCTGCTGCCTTGCCGGCTTTCATCTTCCGCAAAGCTTTTACTACCTCTTCTCTGTTTACCAAATCATTTTCCCTAACCCTCTCAATTTGCACACCACCTCGACCAAAACACCCTATATCTGCCGCTTTATCATCAAACATATTCAACAAACCTTCAAAATACTCACTCCACCTCCTTCTCACATCACCACTACTTGTTATCACCTCCCCATTAGCTCCCTTCACTGAAGTTCCCATTTGCTCCCTTGTCTTACGCACTTTACTTACCTCCTTCCAGAACATGATAGAGTTGATAGAGATGCTCTGTGGAAGGTACTAAGAATATATGGTGTGGGAGGCAAGTTGTTAGAAGCAGTGAAAAGTTTTTATCGAGGATGTAAGGCATGTGTACGTGTAGGAAGAGAGGAAAGTGATTGGTTCTCAGTGAATGTAGGTTTGCGGCAGGGGTGTGTGATGTTTCCATGGTTGTTTAATTTGTTTATGGATGGGGTTGTTAGGGAGGTGAATGCAAGAGTTTTGGAAAGAGGGGCAAGTATGAAGTCTGTTGGGGATGAGAGAGCTTGGGAAGTGAGTCAGTTGTTGTTCGCTGATGATACAGCGCTAGTGGCCGATTCATGTGAGAAACTGCAGAAGCTGGTGACTGAGTTTGGTAAAGTGTGTGAAAGAAGAAAGTTAAGAGTAAATGTGAATAAGAGCAAGGTTATTAGGTACAGTAGGGTTGAGGGTCAAGTCAACTGGGAGGTAAGTTTGAATGGAGAAAAACTGGCGGAAGTAAAGTGTTTTAGATACCTGGGAGTGGATCTGGCAGCGGATGGAACCATGGAAGCGGAAGTGAATCATAGGGTGGGGAAGGGGGCGAAAATTCTGAGAGCCTTGAAGAATGTGTGGAAGTCGAGAACATTATCTCGGAAAGCAAAAATGGGTATGTTTGAAGAAATAGTGGTTCCAACAATGTTGTATGGTTGCGAGGCGTGGGCTATGGATAGAGTTGTGCGCAGGAGGGTGGATGTGCTGGAAATGAGATGTCTGAGGACAATATGTGGTGTGAGGTGGTTTGATCGAGTAAGTAATGTAAGGGTAAGAGAGATGTGTGGAAATATAAAGAGCGTGGTTGAGAGAGCAGAAGAGGGTGTTTTGAAATGGTTTGGGCACATAGAGAGAATGAGTGAGGAAAGACTGACCAAGGGGATATATGTGTCGGAGGTGGAGGGAACGAGGAGAAGTGGGAGACCAAATTGGAGGTGGAAAGATGGAGTGAAAAAGATTTTGAGTGATCGGGGCCTGAACATGCAGGGGGGGGGGGGGGTGAAAGGCGGGCAAAGAATAGAGTGAACTGGATCGATGCGGTATACCGGGGCCGATGTGCTGTCAATGGATTGAATCAGGGCATGTGAAGCGTCTGGGGTAAACCATGGAAAGTTGTGTGGGGCCTGGATGTGGAAAGGGAGCTGTGGTTTCGGGCATTATTGCATGACAGCTAGAGACTGAGTGTTAACGAATGGGGCCTTTGTTGTCTTTTCCTAGCGCTACCTCGCACACATG